>NC_085138.1:393224219-393274219 GCF_035046485.1 Aedes albopictus | reverse complement strand
TTTTTTTAGGATGATTAGACTAGGATGATTAGACTAAATATATGGGCTGCAAAACGGTGAGTCGATAAGGAGAGCGTCCAACATAGGAGGTACGTCCCGAGCGTCTGTTCACCAAGGAGGTGCGGCTCAAACAGAGGCTAAATATGAAACGCTGTATCACGTCAGCTATACCTAATGTGGCAGCCCCACCAACACGATGTAGCCAGTGCGACCCCGGTAAGGTAGCCTGTCGAAGCCTTTCAACACTACGAAAAATGAAGTGAGAAATAGAATAAGCGAACGATACTCTCGGAAACCGACCCGGCAAAGAAATAAGGACTATGATTGGAAATTCGGTACCTTTTGGCTCGTGAATTGCAGAAAGTTGGTGTGTGCGTGGCTATACAGGAAATGCGATGGCCCAAAACTGGTGAACGTGAATTCAGGGCGGTGGATCCCGTCGCCAACACATCGTTCAAATATAACATCTACCACAGCGGCAGCGATAAGGCAGAACATGGGGCGGATTCATAGTGATCAGGAAACAGATGAAGCGATTTATGAGGTGGAAGCGAGCGGATCTGCGTATTGAGAATCCGGGGCAAATTCTTTAACTACAGCCTGGATCAATGTCTATGCGCCGACCAACGAGAAAACCGATGATGTGAAAGATGCGTTTTATAAATGTCTTGACAAGACCCTATGGAGAATGCCCAAAACACGACGTTAAGATTGCCATCGATGACGCCAACGCGCAGGTCAGAAGAGAGGACTTTTTCCGTCCAATCATCGGTACGGAGTGCCTTTACTCCGTCACTAATGACAACGGGCTGAGATTAGTCAACTTTGCTGCCGGCGATATTTACAATCAAATCGACCATGTGCTGGTAGATGGCCTACATTTCTCGGACGTAATTGATGTTAGTGATCTGATCTCGTAGTTAGTAAGATTCGAGCTCGGTTATCAACCGCGTCGGACTCTTGGAACCGGCGATCGATGCGTTTCAACATCCAGCGGTTTTCAGCAGACGGTACGGTAGCTGACTATTACCAGAAGCTGGACGAGTGGATAAGTGAGATCAACGAGAGCGATAATCTCAACACTCTGTGGGAGTCTATCCACGGAGCGATGAGTACAGCAGCGCGGGAGGTGATAGGTACTGCTCAAAGACGACCTAGAAACGGGTGGTTAGACGAGGAGTGCCAGAGGGTAAAGGACGAGAAGAATGTTGCCAGAAGCCGGATGTTGGTGTCGTGGACCCGGCAGAGCAGGGAGCGATATAGGGAGCCGAGTAGCCGAAAAACGAATCCACCGCAAAAAGAAAAAGAGCACGAGGAAAATGTGATTGCTCAGGCGCATGAGAGTATGGAACAGAAAGATATGCGGAGATTTTTCGTCAATGGCGTGCGGATAAAAACAGTGCCTTCTCCCGTCATGTGCAACGACCGTTATGGAAACTTGCAGACATACAAGACAATGATGGCTGCCAGGTGGAGAGAGGACTTCGAGGTATTGTTGAACGGTGGGAGTGGAAGAGCGAAGGATAGAATTCTAATCGACGACGACGGACAAGCTGTGGAACCGCCAACGCTAGACGAGGTGAAGACAGCCATTAGGGGACTGAAGAACAACAAGACTGCTGGGAAGGACGAACTCCCGGCCGAGCTTCTCAGGCACGGTAGTGAGCAGCTGTATCAACTCTTACACCGTATAATATTGAAGATATGGGAGGAGGAAGAACTGCCTGTTAGTTGGTTGGATGGTCTCATTTGCCGTCTTTTCAAGAAAGGGCATCGACTGGAGTGCGCGAATTACAGCGGAATGACACTCCTCAATTCAGCGTACAAAATTTTGTCTGGAATTCTGTTCCACAGGCTGAAGCCAATTGAGGAGTCCTTCGTCGGCGAATATCAGGCAGGATTTCGTAAGAGCCAATCAACGACGGATCAGATGTTCAACCTGCGGAAGATTCTCCATAAATTTCGGGATAACAACTTGCAGACCTATCATCTGTTTATTGGTTTCAATGCGGCGTACGATTCAGTGGAGAGAAACGAGTTATGGCAGATTATGATCGAACATGCATTTCCGGCGAAGCTCATTATACTGATTCGTGCGACGCTTGACGTGATTTCGATCCGTGTACGGGTTCCGGATGAAATTTCGTCATCGTTCGCAACCTTTGACGGACTGAAGCAGGGCGATGCTCTTTCGAATTAGCTGTTCAACATTGCATTGGAAGGAGCGATGAAGAGAGCTGGTGTTCACAGGAGCGGAACCATTGTCACGAAGTCGCATATGCTCCTGGGCTTCGCGGACGATAACGACATCATCGGAATCGACCGTCGGGCCGTGGAATAGGCGTTTGTGCCTTTTAAGAGGGAGATTGCGAGGATTGCACTTACGATTAACACCACAAAGACTAAGTACATGATTGCTGGTGTTCAACGTCGGTCCGGCCGTGGTAGTGGTGACGAAGTGGTGCTAGATGGGGGAAAGTTTGAAGTTGTAGATGAACTTGTTTATCTTGGTACTCTAGTGACTTGCGATAATGATGTTACCCGCGAGGTGAAAAGATGGAAGTAAATGTGTAAAGAAACACAAAATGACTGAATAAACAAAATTTAAAACTAAAAAAAAAACTGGATTGATTTGTCATTCAGTTTTTAGCCATTGTATGGCACACGCAAATAAACCATCTAATTCGAAAAGCGACAGAAGCAGTTTTCATCAAGGTTTTCATTCTCCGAAGCAGCCGAAGCATTAGTCCACTAGTCCTTCTTAGGACCGAGTTATCAGAAATCCACTTTCCGCAGCCTGAGCATCTACACCCCAGGCGCTCCTGAAGAAAGAACTGGCCACCCCAGCAAGAATCCTCTAACCGAGAGAATTGCCCTCGTTATTCAAGTGTTCGTGATCGGACACAGTGTAAAAAGTTTATTATTTTCGATAAAAGCAAAATTGTGATATTGCGGATTCTTAAAAAAGTCCACTTTGCGGTAGTCGCCGAGTTCTACCGCAGCCATGAAAATCATCATATCATTGAAAAGTTAGCCAAATCAAAGTATACTTGTCAAGTAGATTGCTCTGAAAAGCAACAACAAACAATGATTATCGGCGTCGTATCCAAGGAAACCTTAGGTCGATTGATGATACCGCAGTGAAAATCAGTAATCTGACAACTGCGGTAGCTTTCTAATATACCCTAATACTAAGTACTTTCTTCAAATTTGCAATAGAACTCGCTTATTTCAAAGGAAAATGCCTGCCTTCAGGCGTGTAAGGTGTGTAACTTCAACATTTAATTTTGTTTAGCAGTCGAATTCACTAGTTCTAAGAGTTTTGACACGTTCTTCATTTAAAAGCACACAATTAAGGACAAGGTATTTGGAGTACATTGCTCAAAATTTCTAGAGCACCGTTTTTTAGAACCGTTGAACGAATTTGGATTAAAATGCATCACGCTGTTGACAACCACTGAAAAATTAGCGTGATGCATTTTCATGCAAATCCGTTCAACGGTTCTAAAAAACGGTGCAAAGAAGGCATTTTTTTCTAACCGATGTGTCATTGTTTGCTGATCAATTATCCCTTAAAGTGACATTTCCAATTGCTTGGTTTTAAAGCTTTAGAGTTTTAAATTTGTTGAACAGAATTCTGTCACGTAGTTTTAAAGATATCCAACCGACGCTGGTTTTGCAGAAATTCTGTTTTTAATATTTGAATTGCAACTAATAATATTCGCAAAAGTTGTTTTAAAAAGAACTTTTAACATATCAAAAGAGGAAGCCATCAGAGTATCAAAGCTGTTGATTTTTTGTTTTTGAAACCACAAAAGACCAATTGACAAATATCAACTTTTGACCACCATTTTCGCGTTTCATCCCTCTGTGTGCGATGCCCGACGCGGGGGACAAACGGAGAAAATCTTTCAATATTTTATAAAAATATGAAATAGGGGAGGTGGGGGTAAAGTGGACAGGTGGGGTAAAATGGACAGGGTACAGTTTCATGGCTTTTATTGTTTTTTCAAATGTTTCAACGATTGAAGCTTATGCCTAAGCATGAATCATTATACTTTTGCTGATCTTGAACATTGAAATCAAATAAACCTCTTCAAGATGACAAAAACTTAAAAAATCTCCTTATAATTATAATTATCTCCTTATAATTGCTAAGGTTTTCTCGTAAGTTTCTTTCAAATTATTACAAGTTTTACACCCTAAACCAATAAAGTCCACGTAGAAGAATATTTTTGACCGAAAAAAAATAAGTTTTGTAAAAAAAAAAAGTTTTGGGAATAATTTTAACAAAATTAGACCGTGGGGGTAAAATGGACAATCGGTTCAAATTTCACCAAAATTTCATATTTGTTTTTGCAAACTTCAGAATCATCAGCCGTCATACCTATCGTGAGATAATTGAAGTAAAAAGTTATAAAAAAATATTTTATATCAACAAAATATAATTTTCATCTAAAACAGTGCTTGTTTTTTACACTATTTTTACAATAATTATTTAAGTGTGTTTCTAAGTTTGTATTAAAAGTTTGAAAACAACAAAATAAAGGAATCGTATGAAATTTGATAGTTTGTATTTAAAAACATAGAAAAAATATGCCGTTATATAACTTTTAACGACTTGTTCATTTTACCTCATCGATTGTCCATTTTACCCCCACCAATTTTTTTCACGTTATTTTGATGCACGATTAGGTGAATAAAATAATGAAAGAAAACAATATTTTTTAAATACAACCCCTTACAAGATTTCTAGAGTATATCATTACCTTCCATGTTACTCGGAAAAGCAGATGGATTTTGCCGCATTTCCGCAGGAAACGACCAAAATGCTTAGGTTGTCCACTTTACCCCCACCACCCCTACACGACACTGATCCGGGCGAATGTGTCTCCTTCGCCCTTTCGGCTTCTCCTTATGTTGTACCGTGGACCTCACCACTTCCATTTATGAATTTCTATACCTTTATCCTTCATATTTTTTGTGCTTATTTGCGCCGAAGAATGGTACTGCCGTAGCCTGCATCGACAATCGTCTTCTTCGCGCTGCTGCAATGGGAACGCGCTGCAGACGAATGGGTGTGGGGGGCGTACCTACGGATTCTCTTACCTCTGCGCGCGATGCAAGGTGAAACCGCTTGTTGGCTCTCTATGAGTGTCATAAATAAATTCATAACTCTTTTCGAACTCCAGTCCAGACGGGGCAGATTCTTGGTCCCCGAGAAGTGAAGGCCGTGGACGGACGCGACAACTGTGACGGGACGACTTCTTTTTGTGTTCGCGATGTGGCTCACCTTCACCCGATCCTTCTTCAGCTGCTGGCTGGAGTGCTTTTAATGATAATTTATAGGAAACTGAAAAGTTGTCTCCTGGACAGGGATTCTTTTCTGTTTTTTTTTTTTCTGATGTTTAGCTAAGAATCTAACGAACCGAACCCGTCAGCAACTGTCAGCTAATTGCCCTGGATCCCGTCGAGTTCAACAATTGGCACACATTGGGTCGGGCTGTGCAGAATGTCGGCAGCGTTTTTAATCTTTTGTCTGAGAGGAAAAAAAAAACGGACATCGATGAAGAAAAGAGGCTCAACAGGATTAAGTAAAAACGGAAAACAAAAAGCAAACAGTGCAAATGATTTATGGCTTAATTGAGGATTGCTTGCAGATATGCACACGCAAAGGGATGATAGGAATTATTTTTTTATTCTTAATCACTTAACCTAATTTACAGCTCTATTGTCCACTGGGGCACTACGTGAGCAATTTCAATTGACAGCTGCACTTACATTTTGTACAGCGCCTAGATTCTTTTCTACTTTATCGAGCTGGTTGCCTTTCTGCTGCTTTCACTTTTTCTACTTTATACCTAGTAGAATGATGAGCACAAGGATGGTGATGGATGGCCGTTGTTCCTTTCCAGTCCGATTGGGGGTCCATTATGAGTAGCAGTTCGCCGATGTCCAGGTATCCGGGTCCGTTTGAGCCATGGGGCTCAGAAGAGGGTCAGTGTCAGCCGCTCTCGGTGAAGAGCAACTGACGAAAAATTGCAAGTGCCGGGGCTGGGAATCCAACCCATGACCATCCGCATATGAAGCGAACGTGTGACCAACTACGCCACGGGCCCCGGCTAAATAGGAATTATTTGAAGAAGATTTTTTGGATATTGTTTAAGGTCCGATTACTGCCTTCATTACACGTAGCCAGTCATTTACACATTTGGAATTTTCAACCAGTGCTGTCATGGTAAAATCAGAGTTGGTTACCTAAGTTTTCAATATAGCTGCGCCCCTATGATGCTACGCCTTCCATATAAATAAATCAGCGTTCAGTTTGTCGATCTTACGGTTTCCGAAATAAAGCAAATTAGACAACTTTCCCGCTCACAAAAAAATGGTTATCTTAGATGAGAAAATTGCGCTCATCGTATAGCAAAAATAGTGAAATAATTTTTCAGCTTCCCAAAAACGAAAGTGGTGATCTAAGATTTGAAACCACCCCTCATTGTAAGAAAATAATAATGCGAAAACAATGTGAAAAATGTAAACTAATAACAATGCTTTTCAAATTCCTCTGAGATTGCTCCATGAAATAGTTCAAGAATTTCTCATGAGATTCCTCCAGGAATTCCTTAGGGAATTCCACCAAGCATTCCTCTAGAGATTCCTCCAGGGATTCGTCGAAGATTTCTATAGGAATTCTCTAAGGAATCATTTCAGAAATTTCGTCAGGAATTTCTCTAGAACTTCTTTTACGAAATCTCTGCAGAGATTTCATTGGAATCTCACCAAGAATTCTCTAATTCCTCTTGGTTTTCCGCCAGGAATTACTCAAGGGATTCTTCAAATAATTCCACCAGGTATTTCAGGAATTAATTTCTGGAATTCCTCCAGCAATTATTCTAGAAAAACCTTACGATTTTCTCGCACATGTTCTTCAAGTTTTTCTTAGTTGAAATCGTACAAAGATCTCTTATATGATCTTCCCGAAATTCTTACAGGGATTCCCCCTGAATTCATACTCTAGAAATTACTTTAGAAATTCCTCCAGGATTTTTTGCAAAATACCTTTAAGTATAGTCCTGCAATTTCAACCGAAGTCCTGCAAAAATTTCACCATAAATTACTCCAGGGATTACTCTAAGCATTTCTCCGAGAATTCCAAACTTTCCACCATGAATTCTCTCAAAGCTTCCACTCCATGACTTCATGTAGGAGTTTCTCCAGAAATTCTTCGAAGAAATCTTTCAGGAATTATTCCATACATTCCTTCAGATGTTTTTCTAGAAATTTCTCCAGAAATCCATACTGGGACTCCTACAGGACTTTGTTCCAGAAATTATCCAATAATTTCTACAAAAATTTCTCCAGAAACTGCATATGGAATTCCCGCAAGAAATCCTTTAGAAATTCCTGTACGCATTATTTCAGAATGTGCTCTCGGAATTTCTCCCAGAATATCTGTGGAAGTACCGTAGTTTTGGGTGAAATTCCTCACTTTTGGTGTCTAATTTTTGAATAGCTATCGCTACGGTCAAACTCAATGCTTTAAAACAAGTACGACTACGATTTTCATCAGTCAAATAGGTTCAAACTTTTACTGCAATATATATCATTTGAAATAAAAAATCTATAATTTTGCTTTTGGAGTGAAATTATTAAGAAAATGAAATGCCTTTGTACGTTTAGGAAACATGTTTTTCACCTGAATTAACCCTCTAATACCCAATCCCGCCTTTAGACGGGGTATAGTTTGAGAATTTTCGTAATTTTTTTTTTCGTGGAAAATCATTTTTTTAATATTTTTGGCTGATATTTAGGACTGTTCTGTATATCTAAAAATAATTTTTGGTGTATTTTAAAACGTATTTACATTTTTTTTTAAATCAATGAAAAAATGATGTTTTAGTCGCCTTTTAGAAGTCATTGTTTATTTAGTATTGAATCGCTACAACTAACATATTTTAAATTTTTCCCAAATCATTCTATCCTTGTTTAATGGTTTAAGCGAATCGAATACACTCTAAAATTATTTTCCTTAAAATTACACGGAAAATAAAATTTTCTGTGAAAAAAATTTAAAATAATAATATTTCAACAATAATCATAAAATCTCAAAATGTTTTCATCTCAAAAAATCCGTTCCCCAAATTGACTTCCAGGAAAAATATAGAAGTGTGGGGATGTTCAAAAATAAAAATTAGAAAAATCAAAAACTGAAATACAGGAAATCGAGAATTAAAAAGAATCATCTTCCAAAACATGTTTAAATCGATTTTAGATGACGAAAAATGATATTTAGATCAAAATAAAAAATTTGGGTATTAGAGGGTTAATCACCCCACAATGCAAAAACCTACATAACACTTTTGCAAGTTTTCTAAATTTTTAATTATTTAAGATTAAAATTTAATAAATCCAAACAAACCTAAAACTATGCAATTGCCATACTGAACACGGGTTTACTTCCGGAAAATCAGAAACTTTCAATATTTGTAGAACTTTTGGTGACAAAATCGGATTCAGCGAATACTTGGAAACTATTAACATTTATTTAAATTATCATAACATGTAGTAACAAAAGTTAGTAAGTGTTTTAAATTCACGGTGTTATTCTAAAAAAATTAAAATGACCTTCACGTTGATCAAGTTTACCCCACTGATCAATGTAACCCGATATCAATTATTTTTTCTAGAAATTTCTCCAAGATAGATATTTTTCAAGTATTTCTCCAGGAATTTCACCAAGAATGCATCAAGGAATATCTCCAAAAATTTCTTCTTGGAGAATTCCCTCAAAAATTCCTGCAAAAATAGCTTCGAATATCCTTAGGAATTTCTCTAAAGGTCCCATTAGACGTCACAAATATTTGGCCAAACAACCCCAACAAATGACCAACACAACGTGAATCAAAGCAACCTTGGATAAATGTCGGACTTCAATGGCAAGTATAATGACAAACAGTTTAATCGACGCTCAAGAATTTCTCAAGGAGTTCCTCCTTGAGTTCTTCAAGAATTCCTTAAATATTTCTTTAAAGATTACTCCAGGATTTTTTTCCAATTATTGTCTCAAGAAATTTCTTCAACAACTTCAGCCACAATTTCCTGCAATAATTATTCCAGAAACTCATCCAAGAACTCCTCTAAGAAATTCTCCAAGAATTCATTCAAAAAGTTTCCAGGAGTTTTACCAAGTATTCCTTAAGGAATATTTACAAGAATTTATACAGGATTTTTTTCCAAAACTTTCCCCAAGAATTTCTCCTTCAATCGAAGAATTGTTTCAAGAATTTATCCAGGATTTTGTCCATGAATTTCTCCAAAACATCCAAAAGATCCTTCAGGAAATACTCCACAATTTCTCCAAGACTTCATCCAAAAAATCTTGCAGAAATTCCTCCATGAATGCTTCTATTACTTTCTGCGAGAACTCCTGTGGAATTTATAAAAAAAATCCAGGGTATTTTCCAAAAAATTGTCCAATAATTTCATGAGAATTTATAGAAGGTATTTCTGGAGCAATTTCTGAAAAAAATCTTAAGGAATTTCTGAAACTTTTGTTGTTCCTGAAGGTATTCGTAAAGAAATTCCAAGAGAAGTTTTTGAATGTACTTCTAGAGACATTTTGGGATAAATTTTCTGGTCTTGTCGAAAATTTCTAGAGGAATTTCTGCAGGCGTTTCTAAAGGACTCTCTGAAGGAATTCCCGGAGAAATGCTTGGAGAACTTCTCGGAAAAAGAAATTCCAGGAGATATCCCTGGAGACATTCCTGAAGAATCCTTGAAAGAATCGCATCGTGCTGCGTGGGTTCGGTTCCCACTGCAGCTGTCAGGAAAAGTTTCGGCTGTGCTTCAGGGCGTTGCATGCTCGTTCGTTGTCTAGTGTCGTGCTCCTTTCGAGCAAATAGCTCATTGGAAGCATTAAACGTGTCCGCGTCTTTTAACTCCTGGGAGAATCTCTGGAGGAATCCCTGGAGGAATCCCTGGAGTAGTTTCTAAAAAAACATATGGAATTTCTGGAGAAACTTTTAGATGAATTTCTGCAAAAACACCTGGAGAAGTTCTTGGAGGTGTTTCTTGAGGAATTTCCTGAGAAATTCTTGGAGGAATTCCTGAAGAAAAACTTGGCAGAATTCCGGGAGAAACTCTTAGAGAAATTTCTAGAACAATTTATAGACGAATTTTTGTAGGATTTTGCTGCAGGAATTCATGGAAAAATACGCGTAGAAATTCCCGGAGAAATTCTTGGAGAAATTCTTTGGAAAATAATTGGAGAAATTCTTCAAGTAATCGTTGGGTGAATTCTTGGTAAAGTAATTTCAGGGCGGAGGAAATAAAATTGTAAAAGCCACAAAAGTATAGGAATTAGTGGACGAATTACAAGATAACTTTTCTGACATTCCTGGGGGCGCAAAAAATTGATTGGTGATTACGGAGCGCAAGAAAAAAATGGACAAATCCTAAATCACAAGTAAACTTTTCTGATATTCATGGGAGCACGAGAAAAAAAATATTGAAATTAGATTGGTGATATCGGAACGGATGAAAAAAATGGGAAAACCACAAGGGTATATTTGTTACAAAATTGTTATGGGCGAATTTCAAGATAAGTTTTCTGATATGGGGCTGTCCATAAACCACGTGGTCATTTTTTGGGACTTCTCAACCCCCCCCCCCCCCGCGTGGTCATTAGTCCATACAAATTTTTTTTTCGTCCATACAAAATGGTCATTGACCGAAATCCCCCCCCCCCCCCCCCCTCATGACCATGTGGTTTATGGACAGTCCCTATTCTGATATTCATGGGAGCGCAAGAAAAAAAAAATTTGATGATTTCAGGGCGAAAGAAAAAATTGGAAAATCGCAGAGGTCTATTTATGGCCCACAATACAAGATAACTTTTCTGATTTTCATGGGGGCGCAAGGAAAAAATAATATTTGGTGATTTCAGGGCGGATGAAAAAATTGGAAAAATTACAAAAGCATATTCTTTGGCGAATTATAGGATAACTTTTCTGGTATTCCTGGGGACACACAAAAAAAAGTTTGGTGATTTCGGGGCGGAAGTAATTGGGAAAACCATTAAGGTATAACTATTTGCGCTCGAATTAGATTTTTCTGAAGTTATTTTTGTCACATTCATGACGGCGCAAAACGCATAAAATATGGTATACACAAAAAAAAATATTAAACGTTTTTCATAGAAGCGTATTTTTTTCTTATTTTTTTTTTTTTTTAACTGAAGAGCTGGTTACTCAGTGAGTAACTTGGGGTTACCACGATGACACCACCAAGGATGGGATCATTCATTTGCAATCAGCTACATTCCCTTGCTGTTAACTCGCTTCAGAAGCAACGTAGCAAAAATCAATGTATGGAACACTTTTTCATTTTTGTTTTACCTAAAACTTTGTAGAAAAATGTACTAGCGTAGCATCAATAATTAAGTCAACAGAAACCAGCAAACGCAACTCTCTACGGCGTGAATGTAATTTACATTCACGGCCTGGAGAGTTGCCTTCACATCTCGCTCACGATTTTGGGATGCGTGTGTGACCCTAGTGTCATTCGGCAAACTTTCAGATTAAACTACAAGGTTAAATTCATCCACACATTGTTTTTTGATAGCATGCTTGTGAACTGAGATAGAAGATAGAATGTAATTCTTTGCAAATGAATGATCCCAGTGGTGTCACACCACTGTTTTCAACACTAACGTGAAGATACAAATACACGATTATGTATATGCTCAACTCTTCTTCTTTGTGTAGCGTCTCAACAAGGATTAAGCCAGTTTCTCCACTCAGCTTTCCACAATTATTAACTGAGAGTTTTTCTGATGACCGATATGATATGATGATATGTCGTATGGTAGGTACGAATATTTATACTCTATGTGCAAGGACGTCAAGAATATTTACCTTAAAAGAAGATTCAGGACGAATTGATCTCGTCACCGATAAATATATTTAGGGCGGTCTATAATCTAAGTTGACTTTTCTCTGACTTTTAGATCTGTCCTTCCGATGCGCAGTCTGGCGTAGCTTTCGAAAACAATTTCTGTGAATTTAGCAATCAATTAATAAAACTGCAGAAAGAATGCGACTATTTTTGTGATGATTAATGGATTATGCTGCCAGCAATTACAGCAGGGCTTCTTTAAATAATCAACAATCTTAAATATTTGGTTTGAATATTTTATCACTTTTCTGCCAACAGCTTGCTGTTGGCCTCCCTGTTTAATCTTACCCAATTAGTGGAAGCTCAATCAAGGCAAAATCCTTTCCAAACTAATTTGTATAAACATCGAACAAAAATTCCCTCTCGGATTCCTTAATCAAATTTTTCACCCTAATCCACAGCTCCACTCCCGAAAAGTGGAACAGCGCAAGGCCCAAATCCACAAGATTTCCGACTAAGTTTCTTTTCTTTCCCCTCAAAAGGCAAAAATAACATCATGAAGCTCTCGGAACGTGATTTCCACTGCCATGCCGAGTTGTCACTCTTTATATGTCTAGCGCTACTCCCATCAACGCAAACCAACTCCACCGGAATGACGTTTTTGGACCAAAACTTCCCTCGCCGCCGCCGAAATGTGCTTAGACATCAAATCAATTATAATTTGTCCCTGATGCCCGACGAAGAAGCCGGCTCCCTGTGCAGTGAGCCACGGGCGAGTGAATCCCTGAGCACGCTGCGGCGGCGGCCGCCCAAGGAAGAAGTACTCTGCTTGGTTTCTTTTCTTTCTATCTACCCGCATCAGGTCCCACACCACCGTCACCCATCCGACCGCCTTACCGACCGACTACGGTCGATGACGGTCATAAAACCAAAACCAACCGAAGGGCTTTATTTTGACTTTTATAATCGTGACATTTACCATGAGAAATGGATTACGCTGCCTGCTTGTCTCACCCACCACGCTTTTACCTTTTCTTCAGGGTCCTCTGCTTCTCGTTGTTTGCTTTGGTACTTGGACTTTCCAGAAATGCTGGTCTAGTGTCTTACATTCGACCTGAATAGAGTTTTTTTCGCCAAGTTTTATTACTTGTGTAAACAGGTGATTTTACCAAACAGTTTTTGGAAGTGCAGAGTTACTTTCGGAAAGGTACTGATGTAGGGTGACAATGGGTATTATCGGCAGGTTTGTTCTCTTCGTCATGGGGGGTTTTTGTCAGCCAAATTGCCTGAAACTTGGCCATATAATTCAGCTTAGTTGGGAAGGATTTGAGACAAAATCTGAGTTCAAAAGGTTTCAAAAAACCCCCAAAGACGAAGAGAACAAAACGGTCGAGAATAGGTAATTTCCCCTATTTCAATAATTTGGAATCATCTCCTTGGAAAAACATGCATTCGACACAAACAAATGTACGTAAAACAAAAGGAGGGTCATCAATGAAGGCACTCGACTTCAATACGAATCTTATAATGTAAGATATTGAATCGTACTGTAGAGAATTTACAACTCAGGCCAGCACCAAAGTTGATGATGAAGTGATTAACACGTTTGTTTCATGTTTGTGTGAGTGTTCTGACCGTGTTCCAGTACAGAAATATCGATGAGCCCCCAGGTGAATCACCGGAGGCAACAAAAAGACAAGCTGTTTATTGCCGTTCTATATTGGGTGGCAAAGTCGATGATGGTGGTCGCAGAAGGCATCCTCTTCGTCATCCAAAGTGCTTATTTATGGTGGTTGATCGTTATTTATTTGGGTTTGGCGGTAGGTCTGCCTAACATCTATGTAAAAAGGTGCTGGTTTATCGGAAGAGCAATAAACAAAAATATCTAGTCTAGTTCTTGTTTAGTACGGCTAGCAAAATGTTGGAAATATGCTAAGAAGTTGCGATTGGCGTCGTGGGTTAGTCAAAGCGAATAAGCTACATGAGAATCTTGTCATTGGAATTTATTCACTGTGTAGAGGATACACTTCATGAGCATAGATGCCGTGCAATGTGTAGTTGCTACTCCGTGATTGACTATAACAATTACTAATAAAAACAATAAACTAATAAATTCCCATCCCAGGAACATGTGGAAGAATTTCAGAACTGACATATGAATGAGTTTCAACTCATGGATGAAACTAAAGAAGAGTTTCTAGAGGAATCCTGGATGGAAATCCCGAAAAAAAATCTTCTTCATCCTCGATCACGCCAATACTCGCCAAGTCACGCTCCCCCTGGTCCGCCCATCGTGCTCTTTGTTGATGATTAACCTGGAATTGTTAGGGGAATATCTGTAAATAAAAGAAAATCGGGTTAAGTACGGTTCCTTTGAATTCCACTAAGAATTTGCATCCTTTGACAGATACGTATTTCGACCTCAACTGTAAGGTCGTCTTCAGTGTCTTGTACTTGACTCGACTGTGTGCTCTTTGTGTTCCACGCCTTCTTGTACCAACTGGATCACTCACGAGCACCAACTTTGTAGAGTTGTTGTCCGGCATTATTGCAACATGCCCTGTCCACCGTATCCTTCTGGCTTTGGCTACCTTCTGGATACTGGGTTCGCCGTAAAGTGCGCCGGAGATCGTCCTTAATACGCATCGGTCGAAAACTCAGAATGCTTGCAGGTCCTCATCGAGCATGGTCCATGTCTCGTGTCCGTAGAGGACCACCGGTTTTAACAGCGTCTTGTACATCATGCACGTGGTGCATAGGTGAATCTTTTTAGACCGCAGCTTCTTCTGAAGCCCATAGTAGGCACGACTTTCACTGATGATGCGCCTTCGTATTTCACGGCTAGTATTGTTGTGAGCCATCAGTAAGGATCCGAGGTAGACGATTTCCTCCAACACCTAGAAGGTATCCCCGTCTATCATAACATTACTACTCAGACGGATCCTGTCACGTTCGGTTGCGCTTACCAGCATGTACTTTGTTTTCGAGGCATTTACCACCAGTCCGATCTGTGCTGCTTCGCGTTTCAGGCGGGTGCACAGCTCTGCCACCATTCCAAATGTTCTGGCAATAATGTCCATGTCGTCCCAAAGCACGCAAATTTACCGAATTTTGTGACAATCGTGCCCCGGCTGTTGAACTTGGCTCGTCGCATCACACCTTCCAGAGCAATTTTGAAAAGTAGGCATGAGAGTCCATCACCTTGTCGCAGTCCCCGGCGAGATTAAAATGAACCCTTACGCAGTTTTCCACACCGTCCATTGTTGCTTTAACCCTTATGTGGCCGACAGGGTACCCGGGTACCCATCGTCCATTTAAAAAGCACGGTATAGGAAAAAGCAAAAATTTTGTCGGATACATAACGGTTAATCAATCTTCCCAGGAAAGCCGTTTTCGTCTATGATTCTCCATAGCTCTGCGCGGTCGATACTGTCGTATGCCGCCTTGCAGTCGATGAACAGGTGATGCGTTGGGACCTGGTATTCACGGCATTTCTGGAGGATTTGCCGTACGGTGAAGATCTGGTCCGTTGTCGACCGGCCGTCGATGAATCCGGCTTGATAACTTCCCACGAACTCATTTGTTTTAGGTGACAGACGACGGAAAATGATCTGGGATAGCACTTTGTAGGCAAGGCAGCATTCAAAATAGTGATCGCCTTGAAGTTCTCACATTCCAAATGGTCGCCTTTCTTGTGAACGGGGCAGATTACCCCAGACGGCACTTATTCTCCCGAAAGACGCGGGTCTGCTGCTTCCGCTTTTGTTTATAACGTTCCACGTTCTGTCGGGTCCCTTGCTGCAGCATTAACGCCCTTGCTGCGCTTTTCTCTTCCAAACCCGTCCTGCACTTTTCGTCGAACCATTCGTTCTGTCGATTCCGTTCCACGTACCCGATGGTGCTCTCGGCTGCGTCGTTGATGGCTGCCTTCACTGTATTCCAACAGTCCTCTAGAGGGGCCTCATCGAGCTCACCCTCGTCAGGCAACGCGGCCTCGAGATTCTGCGTGTATGCTGAGGCGACATCCGGTTGCTTCAGTCGTTCTAGGTTGTTCCATGGCGGTCGCCGGTACCATACATTGTTGAGAGTTTTGGGCGCAGTTTGACCATCACCAGATAGTGATCGGAATCGATGTTGGCGCCACGATAGGTCCTGACGTCGATAATGTCGGAGAAGTGCCGTCCGTCAATCAGAACGTGGTCGATTTGAGATTCCGTCTGCTGTGGTGATCTCCAGGTGTAACGATAAGGGAGGCTGTGTTGGAAAAAGGTGCTACGTATGGCCATATTTTTGGAGGCGGCGAAATCAATGAGTCGTAGGCCGTTTTCGTTCGTCTGCTGGTGGGCGCTGAACTTTCCAAACGTCGGTCTGAATTCCTCCTCCTGGCCTACCTGAGCGTTTAAATCTCCTATGATGATCAAGGCTTGGGTAGTGATCATACTAGCGTTCGAGCTGCGCGTAAAATGCGTCCTTGTTATCGTTAGTGCTTCCGGAGTGTGGGCTGTGCACGTTTATTATGCTGAAGATGGAGAATCGGCCCTTGATCCTCAACCTGCACATTCTTTCGTCGATCGGCCACCATCCGATCACGTGACTCTGTATATCACTCATCACGATGAAAGCTGTTCCCAGCTCGCGTGTGTTGCCGCAGCTCTGGTAGATTACCTCTTAACGTTCGCACCATGGATCCTGTCCAACACACCTCCTGCAGCGCTACGATGCCGAACCCGCAGTCCTTCAGTACATCGGCGAGTATGCGGGTGCTCCTTATGAAGTTGAGAGATCGTCAGTTCCACGTATCGAGTTACCAATCGCATGTCCTTTTTGTTCGCTGGGGTCGTTGCCGTTGGTCTCGGTTCGTATTATTCTGTTGCTGATTTTCCGTTACAATGGTTTTTTACCGCTGGCTTGTAGGGCCTGACACCAACCCCCTACTTTCCGGAGGACCATAGTGCACAGTTGAGCTTAGAGTCCTTCCCTGGCACTCGGACGTTGATCAGCCGCCCCTAACATGGGGATCAGACGCTGTTGTGAGCCGCTCCTCCTGGAGAACAGACGCTCAGGTTTGCCGAAGCACTGTGATACCTGCAGGTTCAAAAAAAAATCTGTATCAATACAGATTTTTCCGTATCGCCGTATCTGAACATACAGTAGAAACCGAGAGTCCAAGATTTTAGTGGATATTAATAAAATTGTACTAATTTTGACGATTTTATTTTTTACTGGTACTTATTTCGCTAAAACATGTTTCAAAGTGCACACCTTTTCATAAATTCTTGTAAGTTTAAGCTGCAATTTATAAAGTTTTCATTAAAATTTATTAAAATAACTTAAATTTTCTAATATTTTATGCTTTCTGGATAAATCTGTATCACATTTTCAAAATCGGTATTTTTTCTGTACTCTGTATGTTGTCTGTATTAAGCCTGTGCACCAAAGGGGGGGGGGGTATTTGGGTGTTAAACCCCCTCCATTACCGACGCTTCATACACTAGGCGCCCCTCCGCCTTTTGCCGAAATTGGGAAAAACCCCTCCCTTGGTGCCACTTCTGTGCCCGGGCCTGGTCTGTATAGAAGGTCAAAAAACTGTATAATACAGAAAAATCTGCATATCTGGCATCTCTGCCTGCAGGAAACCCTCTAGAGATTTCTCTTGACATTCTTGCTGGGTTTCTTCCGAGTTGTCTTCCTAGGATACTTCCAGAAGTGCCTATGGTGATACTTTTTTTTACTTAATCATTTATTTAAGGCTCATGTGCCAGCAGGCATGACGGAGCCGAATTCAGTTAAAACTATTTACAATTTCATGTTTTTTGTCCTATAAACTAAGTTAGTTTTGGGGAACCGAAAAACTCGCGGTTTGGTCGAGATTAGGGGGAACGAATATATTTGAGGAAAGGATGGGCTGATGGGGCTTTTCGTTGACACGTGACAGCTTGGTGTGGCGTATTGCTGCTGGTCAAATGTAGAGTGGACAAACAACCTGTAACGATACATACAGACGATTTTCGAAGGGACACGAGGTGGACAAGTGGAACAACAAGACGGGGATATCAAACGAAAACTTCAGCTTGCTTCAAGAAGTCGTACACAAGCTTCATATACTCAAGATCAAGTTTACCCAACACATCTCTAAAGTCTTCTATTTCTGGTTTCCCTCTGGCCCTGAGGGATGCACACAAATCGGATCTGGCAATACCGTATTCGGGACATTCCCACACAACATGGTTGATATCTTGATAGCCTGCACCACAGCTACACTGCCCAAATTCTGCAAAGTGACGTAAGCGACATTGATAGTTTTGGTCCATTTTCTGGTTATTATGCATAAAACTCTTGCTAATCCTCTAAGTTTCTTTCCATAGATGATAGATTACGACTAGATCTTGCATTCTAATACAACAGGCATACCACAGTGTTGTTTTTACACCAGATATTACATATAATATACCAAAAAATATCGACATTTTGAATGGCGCTTACGTCACTTTGCAGAATTACGGCAGTACAGCAATTGCTATCTGTGAGCCCTATTCGATAGAAATGTGAGCCCAGAGAGTAGTGATTGGACATAAGTCGACACATTATCTTGATAAAATCTCGACCCATGTCCAACCCCTTGAACCACGCCGTCTTCGATGCCTGTGGGAGAACTGAGAGTAACCACCTGTCCAACTCTCCTGCATCCCATTTTTGTTGTCAACTGACCAAGGCATGCTGACGAGCAATCGAAAAAAAAAAATCATTGAAGACGATATGACGGTCATAAATGGCGAGTGAGTTCTCTTTCTCATTGCCCGGGATCGAGCAATGCGAAGGGACCCATACCAAGGTGATATTATATGCTTGATACGATGAAGCACTCAGAATTGATCGAATTTCGCTTAGCAAATACGTGGAGTGCTTTACCGGCCTCATTAAGCGAAAAGCCTCAATTGAACTGAGGCTATCCGTGAAAATGAAGTATTGATCAGAGGGAAGAGAGGCGATTAGCTCTTATGCTTAGTGTACACATTAAAAAAATCTCAATTTTAATAGTGACACAATTGATCGAACTGCCTGAAAAAGCTTTGACATAAACATAAATGTGCCACATTTTTACACTTTTTGTGACGTTCCTATTAAGTTTGTATTGTTTGAGTTCTTCCAGCCATAATTTTAAATCACAGAACTGATAATTTAGTTCTCTGTGCTGTAAATTTACGCGATATGTTACAGAAACATAATGTTTACTGATGTTGAACTGTCAAACAGCACCTTACAAAATCAGATGAAGACTGCAGTCGATTGGAAATTTGTTTATTACGAAGGTGAAACAGCATGTAAACCGCTCATAAATTTAACACCGAGTTGAGCCACAAACTTGGAAATGACAATCCGTTGCCATCAGCCGATGCAGTGGTAAACGAAAACAGCCACGCTCAGTCAATCAGAAGACGGCTTTGTCTGCTTGGCTGCGATGCCGGCTGACGCCAGCAGTGACGACGCGACAGCCGAACCGGCAAGTTCGTTTATGGTAGAAGTTGTTCATCTTCGACTGCCTTCTCTTCAACGTGGTGAGTCAGCCGAGAGAGCAAGATCGGAAACTGACACTCTGAGGATCGAAGTTCAATTCCCGATTGGAACTTTTTGTATTTTTTTGTTTCAATATTCGGTGCTATAAATAGCACAGTTCTCAATCATGTATACAAGCAGCCGACGCGCTGAGCTGCTGCGGTAAAATTACATGAGTCCAACATTTTCCGTTTCCTGTAAAAATAAGTTCGCACACAATTTTGCGTCAAATGTGTTGCTTTTATATGTCGGACTTATATGACACAAAATTACAAGATTTTTTCGAAGTGTGTATAACCACCATTTCTGCGTCATATACTGAGCAAGGACTTTGCAGTTTATAGGCGGCGCTATGACGGTCAATAAATACACCAACTTCAGTGGAATTATTTGTTTTTGACCCATCACACATTGGAGTAAATCACATCAAAACCTGATCATAAGTGGAAAAACTCAAAATGAAGTAATTGGGTTTTCCGTTGTGTTTTTGCTAAGTGTAGTTATCGTGTAATCGTTTGACAGCTAAGCAGTGTCCAAATGTTTTGTTTACGCTTATCAGAAGAGGTTTAGTGAAACTGAATGTTAGCCGTTTTCTTTGATATGACTCACAGCGCGTGCTAGTTTTGACCGTACAAAGTGAATGAAATTGATAGTCAATCAATTCAACGATGCAGTTTGTTAAAGAAGGTTAATGTCGTTATTCTGTTAATTTGAAACTCAAACAAAATGGCTTTGAATTTACATATAATATATGAAAATATTGAAAAAAATATTTGATGGAATCCTTTACAAAATGAAATAAGTTGATTTTCCGGCTGTTTCCGGAAAATCTGCTTTTAGTGTATGATAAAACTATTGTTCCTCTTTCGAATGCAAAAAGAAAACCTTCCGGATGTTTCCGATTTCAAAAGTCGCAACGCTTTGAAAAAATCGTGATAATTATTATATTATATGATATTATTTGCCTTAAAACACTATTTGGCCCTCTGAACGTATTTTTGCTGAAAACTAGAATTCAACAGCTTTCAAGCAAAAAAAAAGAAGTTTAAAATCGGTCAACTGGTTCAAAAGTTGTGATTTTTTGAAAAATTTTAGTTTCGAAAATCTTGACTAAAATTGGTCACCCTAATGACGAAATAAAAAAATACGAAAACTATGAAATACGTTTCATTACTAATTTGGGTTGCATTTGGGTTGCGAAAATGCGTCAAAATAATTTTGATCAGTTTTGATGTACTAGGTGCTCCACTGTGCATCAGTGAAAAACTTTCTGTCGGAACTGATATGAACAAACTTGCTTTATTGTTAACCAAGGATAGGAACACTCACTTTCAAAGAGTTACATTCACTTGCTGTTTTCTAAGATCAGAAGCTTGCAATCAAGAAACGATGTATGGACGACTTTTGCCTTGTGGTTTTGTCAAAATGTTTCCCGAATAGTGTAAGGGTCGCACACGCATACCGAAGTCATGAGGGAGCTGCGAAGGCAACTCCCCACGAGGTGAATGTAAATTACACTCACCTCGTGGAGAGTCGCTTTTACAGCTCTGTCACGACTTTAGTATGCGTGTGCGACCCCTACACTATTCGGCAATCTTTTTGACAAAACCACAAGGCAAAGTCGTCCATACATCATTTCTTGATTGCAAGCTTCTGAGCTGAGAAATCAGCAAGTGAAAGTAACTCTTTGCAAGTGAGTGTTCCCATCCCTGTTGTTAACAACACGATGGCCAGGTAATGGCTGTTGACGCAACACTCATCAAACCAAAATAATATTCCATGATCACTAGCGCCACCTTCTGAAACAAACGTGCACTAAATTACGTATAAAAGTTATTCATTTCAAAAAAGTATCACACTTAGAAAAAATCACCAACTTCGGTAATATTTTACCGATATCTCAACCGTTAAATTTTAGGATATATGTACCATTCCTTGGCCTAATTTGCAAGCCGCCTTGACAATTTTGACCATAACTCATGAATTATTATCACTAGAAATAATACACTGACCCTATTACACACTCTGGGCAATGCATGTTTCACCAATTGGAAGTAAATATTCAAGAATTTACTTTATTAAGTTGAAACGATTCGATGCGATGGTATATGCAACGTTGGTCTATGGTACAAAAAATGGCCTATTAGTGGATACAACGTTGGCCTATTGCTTTCCATGCACTAGAACCACTTATTATTCAATATTTCTGTTGAAGTATTATCTCTGTTTGTTCACCAATCTTGCTTTCAAATTACATTTTCGTAGCCAAATTAAAAAAAATATAAATAAATCACTTAAACTAAAGTTCTTTCTTAATTTAGTAACGAAAACAAAGCAACCCTTTTATTGTGTTTTGTTTTTACAGTCACCGCACACAAAATCTTTCTTCCTGTTCGTTCTTTCTGGTTCTTACGCAAGCGATGTTGTTGACGTCACTTTACTGATGCGCCAAAATTTGGGTACATAGTGAAAAAAAAAATGTCCTCAATATTCGGCCCACATTCAATTTGTGAAATAGTTATTATTCGTTGAAAACAAATATACAAGTTCAAAATAGCGTCTTTGGTCGACGCATCAAATGTTCAGTTATTGAAAAGTAAATTCGAAATGTTCCAGAATCATGCCATTTATGATCATGATAGACTACCCACTAAGCCGAAAAATCATGGTGTCTGCAAAAGCTAAACAAAGTGACATTTTCATTCAATTATAATGCTCCATAGTGCTAAATTTTAAACGAAATGTTACAGTTGTATAGCGCATAGCTTTCCCGATATCCAGTTATGCGTGTTTGTTTGAGTTTTTGGTTTACGTTGAGATAGGCCGAACGAGGGTAATATGCCAACGAAGCATCCCGATACCCTATATCGGAAAAATTCGGTGACGTTTACCGAACTTCGTTAAAATTTGACAAATAAACGATAACATTTTACCGAAATTTGGTAATCTTTACAGGATTTCGGTAAAAAAAACCATTACCGAACGCTCAGCAGTTGAGACTTCGGTAAAAAATACCGAACGCGACTAGCTGTATACTCTGCAGGAGTTTTGACTGGAATGATTGAAAATTTATCCAAAAGCTTACAGCATAAACTAACCAAGCCCACGGCTGACAATTTTGATTCTGCAGAAATGATTTTGTTATGAGGAGTGGGTCTGACCCCCTAGGCCCCGTCTATCTACTATACACTGTTGTCAATCACCTGATTGACTGAGAAAATTTAAGTTTACGAAATCTATTCGGCACTTCTACGATAACAATCTTTTAAATGCTCCGGCTCTTCAAAGTAATTTCGTGTCTACGTACATTACACGCGTTATTTGTAGCTAATTCACCTAAAAGCATTGGCCTTCTTTCCCGACCCGTAACGCTTCAACCCAAACGGTGCGTTTGCATCAGATCTTACGCCTAGCCCCATCCGATACGTTTCCAGCGTATCGCATAACACAATCTCGCCGCAATCAGAGCGCCAGCCGCAGCACCGACCGCTGCGACCTACCGGCGGCGGCGACGTACAGCAACGCTCACGTGTGCTGCTCCAAAACACATAACTTCTCTACCAACAACATACGACGTAACAACCATGCCGTCGCCTAATTGCGGAGTATCATCCACACAGGCAGTCGGTGCCAGTGCAATTGCACCAAAGTTGTACCGCAGCATGTCTGTCCATCCGTCCGTCGCCTTCGAAGACGCAGTTGAACTGCATAAGAACCAAAACAACCGCGCGTCAACGTAGCGTGCGCTTCTCCTTCGACGAAGCCGAACTTCCCCTCAACGTGCGAAGGGGAACGTGCAACAGTCGCAGGGGAAGCTATGGAATGAAGGAATCGGGCGATAGTGTTTGTGCGGTCGGGTACGGCTGCCGTGGATGCCATAAACCGAAACCGACATTACTGGCACGGACCGAGCCGCGATGGCTTACTTCATGTTGGGCCTTTGAACGGAACGGATCGAAGAGCAGCCGTTGGGTTCGCTATAAAGCGAGAAGCGGTTGAGCGGTCATGCGCAGCGTTCAGGAAGGAGCCTGCTGGAGAGCTTCTCGCACGCGAAAAACTGCTCGCGAGCGAACCACGCTCCTCGCCAGCCAGCCAGCCAGGACTTCGATGAGGGACACGACGACGTTCTGCATGCTCGCAGTTAACACACTGCTATTACATCGCCGCCGCCTTGGAGTTTTCGAGGGCCAGCCAGCATAGAACATTAGCAGGCACAAACCAGCTGAGGGGATTTTACAGAAGGGAAAATTTAGTAACGTCGTGGCTTCGGTGAAAGCAAGTCGTAAAAAGCTGGTTTTTCGTATCAGGAACCGGATCGCGCGGACGATTTTTCGCGGGCGAGAGCTTTTCCTGCTTGTGGAAGGATATTTTTCAACTCCGGTGGGCGGTCGGTGTGTTGTTTAAAGTTAAAGCCCTTTTGGTTGGGATCGCTGGGATATTGTTAGCGATTGAGGATTTTGGGTAGCCTCGACCGGACGTAAATTGGCAAATTATGTGAATCGTCCTTTCCGGTATCGTTATCAGTGTTCTCTGCCTGCGGGCGGTTCAGACAAGACACAATACAGATCGAATATTATCGATTCGGGGGACCTCTTCCGGCTCGAGAAAGGAAGGGTTTCTGGTTACATCAGACATCAGAGGCGGAATCCCCGCTGAACTCGCGTGATTCGTTGGCCGTTCGAACGGATTTGTTGTTGTCCGTACGAGCCTCATCTCCACGGGTAGTGCGGCTCTTCTAACGATGCTAGTGGTGTGAGTGTAATGCTTAGCGGAGCAGCTTACAGTACCTCGTGACGGGTTTCGAGCTGAACGTTCGGTAGTGATGTAGGCGTTGAAGAAAAAGAGGTTTTTCTTTGATTTATTTCCCGCAAATTGCGATTTCATAGGCAAAAGTAGGTGTTTGCCAAACATAAAAAATAACATCAACAAAAGGAAAAACTTCACATAAATTCAGGCGCCTGATGTAATATAGGCAAAACAAGATGAAAATATATGCCCGGGCAAGCAATCGAAAAAACAACTCCTGGAATCGTTGCTGGCTGTTGTAGAGCTCGCGGGAAAGAATAAAACAAAAAGCCAAAGCGCGAGGGTCGATTTAGCTTGATGATTTATTGGAACAAGTGTTTGTGCGAATGAATTATTTGTAGGCCAACCCAGCTGTCACTGGCTAAAGTTGTTGTTGCCAATTCCGCGAAAGAAATCCCTCGGAAAATACCAGAAACAAAAAACTCTCCCCTCAGACTGGGTGGAGCTGTTGGAACATCCCGAAAAGAAAAAAGTTCAATTCAAATTAAATTGAGATTAAGATTCGGCCCCCAAACATTCCGCGGCTGAAGTGTGGCGGAAGAAGAAATCAAAATCCTAATACAAAAACAAACAAGAGCATCGTAAGCAAAGACTACACGTCTACCCAAAACAGCCTGTGGAAACGTTCATAGAGTCCCGGGGACCAACCTTTAAAATTCGAAACGGAACGGTCAGTGTCGGGGAGTGAGTTGGTATAAGGGGCAGTCAGTGGCAAGTGGCGAGCAGCAGTGGGTAGTGGTGGCGCGGTGAATGAGAAGAATCTTGATGCCACACGCACGACCCGAGGACGAGCGCAACAACCGGTGAAGATCTATCTCCAGCCCGGCAGCAGCCCATCATCATCGCCAGTTGGAACAGCCTGCAGCGGCATCATCTGGGAACTGGCTAGTGGCTCGCAGGCAGGCTGGCTGACTGACTGGCTGGCTGGTAACACGAGCTCTGCTTTCGATCAACTTTTCGGAGCGAGTATTTTGACAGCTGACAGACGCGCGCGGATGGATGTCGTGCCGAAGTGAGTTTGGGGGATTTAAAGGTACCTATCTCTTACTACTTTTTTCCTTCTTAGATAGTTGCTTGATGGTCGTCTTTTGTTTTTATTTTGTACATTAACCTTGATCGGAAGCATGCTGGACCGCGGTGGCGGTGAAGAAAGCACAATTTTTGAAGAGGATTTCTTTTTGTACCAGGGCTCAGGGGCGTGTTAAATGTGCTATGGAATCTGGGTGTTATTAAAGGGGATATGCGAACAAGGAGAGACTCTTTCGGATTGAAGACAATGCTTTAGAACCAGGCTTTCCAAGTGAACGGGAAGAGGATTCTAATTATGTACAGAACAATATGCTCTTTCTATGAACCTGACAGGTTCGAATGGGCCCACGACTGAGCTGTCTTAACTCAAATTTAGCTCTGGTTGAAGATCATTTCGAGCTCAGTGGATAACTGACACTGAGGAAGATTGCAAGTAGTAGTCGATATACGCGTATCTGTCAAAGGATAAGCAACATGGGGCGGAATTAAAAGGTTCGAAACTGATTACACTCATTCTGCTTAGAAGGTTCGAAATAGTTGGATATTCTCTCACTTTGTGGTTCTACTGTACTTAGAAGCTAAAAGGTTGATATAATCGATGTGTTCTGAACTATTTTGTATAGGGTGGCAAAGGGTATTATCGGCAGGTTTGTTCTCTTCGTCAAGGGGGGTTTTTGTGGGCCAATTTGCCTGAAATTGGGACACATAACTCAGCTTGGTTGGGACCCTAGTAGCACACAAGTTCTATACAAGTTTATGTAACTCCTATATGACTGAATTTGGTCATATAAGAGTTGCATAGACCTATGTAGAACATGTGTGCTACTCGGGGAAGGATTTGAGTCCAACTTTGAGATCAACAGCTTTCAAAAAACCCCTCATGGCGAAGAGAACAGAACTGCCGAAAATACGTAAGGTTCCCTATTACTATATCTGTAAAAGCTTTTCAGAAGAAAAGAAGCTTTCAACTTGTTCTTTTGAGCTGTCAATTTGATTGAAACGTCAAGTGTCTTCTCTATAGTTCTTCGGAAATTTATTTTTTTTGATAATTACTTTGGAAAGATGTTTTGGCAATTCCTTAGGCAGTTTCTGAATAATTCATGTACTATTTTTAAGAATTATTTTTGATTTTTTTTGAAATTGTCTCAGCTTGAAATTTGTCAAAATATTGTTTGCGAATATTTTGGTTGATCTTTCAAGATTTTTTATAGGAACTCCGTTTGAAATTTTCTTGAAAATTCCTTTGGCATTTTTTTAGAAAAATAACGAAATTCCTTTAGGAACTTCAATTCTTATTTGAATTCTTCAATATTCATGCACTCAGCAGAAACAGGTATCGTCGACAATTTAAAATTAATCGCTCTCCCGATTTGACATACAAGCACATTATTGTACACAACAGAGACGTGTAGATGTTCATTTCATTCCGTCCGAAGGAGATTTTGGATTGTGGAAAGGAACACCTCATGCATACTAGTGGAGATCGATTCTTTGCCTTCAGGGCCATCTCCGTGACGGTGAAGCGGCTCCGTAGCTTGGAACGTCCGTCTAGCAAATTGGGAGCCGTGGGTTCATTTTGGCAATTCGTTTGGAAAATCCTTTGGTAATTGCTTTGGGGTTTTTTTTTTCAACATTCTTCTGGCAACTTCATTGTCCATAACTACTAGAATTGATTGGATATTTCTGCGAGTTACCCTGTGAAAATGTTTCGAATTGCCTTTGGCGGAATTTCTTCGGCAACTGCTTTGGAAGCTCTTTTTAGCAATTTTTGTTGGATTTGATCCAAACATTTCCATAAGGATGTTTGTTTTGGGGTTTTGTTAGGCATTGTTTTTTAACTATTTCGACAATTCGACTGTTTCAACTATTTCGACTTTGAAAACTCCTTCATATTTTTTTTTTTTGGCAATTGGCAAAATGAGTTAGGTTATTAGTTTTCAAAGTACCTACGACATTACCGTGGGCTTCGTGATTATGGGGTTAGAACGGCCAGTATTTTAGGCCACGGTGTGTGGGTTCGATTCCCATTCAAGTCGGAGTAAAATTTTCATTGCACAAAACAATCTTCATTGGGCCACTGGAAATCAAACATGTTATCCGTTGTCTAATGTAAGTTATGATCAGTCTGTACTTTCTCTAGCTGGTGACAAAGTGTAAATTACTTTGCAAGTTTACCAGGCAACTCCTACGGAATATCTTTTATCAATTTCTTTGGGAGTTCACCGGAAATCCCTTTGGTGATTTACCTGACTTTTTTAACGCTTCAGATAGTTCTTTTTAAGATTTGAAAATTTCTAAACTTCTCTGACAATTTTTGAAAATATTTCCAGTAATTCCTCTAGAAATTCCTTTTGGTAATTCCTTACTACGACTGTTAGAAAAGAAAATCTCAAAGGAAATTCCAAAAATGAAGGTGATTGCCAAAAAAAGTTCCCAAAAACGGCCAACAAATTTTACAAAGCAGTTCATAAAATGTTTGATTAGAAATAGGATACTGATGAAGTTTTCAAAAAGAATACCGAGGAAGTTGTCAAAAGCATTTTCGAAAGAATGCCAAAGAAAATCGCTCAATGTAATTGCTCGATCAATTTCAAAGAAATTTCCTGTGTAACGTCCAAAAGCAATTGTCGCAATTATTACCAAAGAAATTGCTAAAGGATATCACAATAAATTTGATGACGGAAATACAGAAAAAAAAATCAATAAGTAATTGCCGGAGGAAATTATAGAAGTATTTGTAGAAATGCCAAAGCTATTTTCAAAGAAATGGCTGAAAAATTAAATAAAATCCAAGAAAGCTTCTTAAACAAGTTCCTGGGAAATTCTCATTGGAGTTTCCGAAGAGCTTTCTTAGAAACCTCCCATAAAAAAATGAAAGCTTTTATTCTTGGAGCATACCTTCTGAAACCAGATCAATGGTCCAGAATGTGAGATTACAACACTCAAGTAATAGAGTGAGCGAACCTCGAACTTAATTGTTTTCTTGCAGAAGGTTTATAATTCGTCTCAGCAACTTTTATGAAGACATTATTCTTTTAAGTGGTCTAAATCACGGGATATATGACGCTGAAACTGAACTGGAAGCTTCTAAGATCTCGAGCCCCACGTAGTTAGCGAATTTCGAGCTTCATAGTATTCTAGATGAAAGTTTTAACTCTTCTGAGCTTCTTTGCTAAAGAGAGAATCCTTTGAAATGGTCTAGAACGCGAGATATACGACGTGATGCCACAAAAGTTCAGCTTATTGGGCGCAGTTCCCCAACAGGGGAGGAAAAAAATGCGACGTTTAGACTACTGGAAGCTCCTAAGAAAACTAGCGCCACGCAGTGAGTGATTCTCGAACTAAATTGTTTTCTATCTGAAAGATCTTAGTCTCCTGAGCAACTGTTTTACCATAACAAGACATTCCTGATGAAATTATCTTGCAAATCAAAATTGGTCATTGGAATTGGTGTAAAATTCATCATTTTTAAAGAGTTTAAATTTGTAGGTCTTAACCCTCTAATACCCAAATTTTTGATTTTAATCTAAATATCATTTTTCATCATCTAAAATCGATTTAAACATGTTTTGGAAGATGATTCTTTTTAATTCTCGATTTTGTGAATTTCAGTTTTTGATTTTTCTTATTTTTATTTTTGAACATCCCCACACTTTTATATTTTTCCTGGAAGTCAATTTGGGGAACGGATTTTTTGAGATGAAAACATTTTGAGATTTTATGATTATTGTTGAAATATTATTATTTTAAATTTTTTTCGCAGAAAATTTTATTTTCCGTGTAATTTTAAGGAAAATAATTTTAGAATGTATTCGATTCGCTTAAACCATTAAACAAGGACAGAATGATTTGGGAAAAATTTAAAATATGTTAATTGTAGCGATTCAATACTAAATAAACAATGACTTCTAAAAGGTGACTAAAACATCATTTTTTCAATGATTTTAAAAAAATGTAAATACGCTTTAAAATCCATCAAAAATTATTTTGAGATATACAGAACAGGCCTAAATATCAGCCAAAAATATTAAAAAATTGGTTTTCTGGGAAACAAAAATTACAAAAATGCTCAAACTATACCCCGTCTAAAGGCGGGATTGGGTATTAGAGGGTTAATGACCCCAACGCATTACTTATAACTTTTTCTTAATGTCTGCAGAAGGTTATTTGAAAATTCCAGGTAACGTAAATTGAAGCCTAGGAGTAGACTCAGAAGATAGATGAAAATTCCCAAAATATCCCAAGACTGAAGAAATAAAAATAATTATTTGCACCAATGTTTTTTTAAAGAAATTTTATTAAACCTTGTGTTTTCTATATTAATTTGAATCCATTAAAAAAAGTTGATACTGTTTTAAGAAATGAGTAAACATTGCTTAAGGTATACGAACAACGTTTTTCTGAATTATTCTACCTGATACCATGAGCTAGAAATTACTGTCCTGGAGGGAACCTAGGGTTCCTGCAGGAATTATTGCAGGAGTACCTCATGCAATTACAGCCACTAGCGTAGGCATCCTCACTTATTCTCATTGATATACACGATGAAAGTCCCCTCACTCACTTCCATATCTTTCTCTTTCTTCTTTCTTCTACGAGGATATTTTTTTTTCTTAAGAAAGATTTCTATGATTCCTGTTGGAAATCACCTTTAGATTCCTTCAGGAATCTCGCTGGTATTGCCCCAGGAATACTGCTGGGATTTATTCGGAAATTTCTGACAGAATCCACCAGGAAGTTTTGCTGGGATTCCTCAGGCAATTAATGCTGGGAATCCTCCTGGAATTCTTGAAAAACTACAAACAGCATTTGCTGGAGAAATCCCAGCTGAAAATATGTAAGAAACCCCAGCAATATTCCTAGGAAAGTCATAGTGGGAATATCTACTGATACTCCAAACGGAATCCTTGAAGAAATATCTGAGGGAAAACGATAGAAATGTAGCAACCCTTAGAGAAAACTCTGGAGGAATTCTTGGAGAAAGCACTAGAAGGATATGTAATAGAGTTCTTACAGAAACTTCTGAAGCAATCCCAGCTTTGTTAGACTTTAGAGAAATCCCATCATGCATTTTTGGGGGCATTCCAAGACGATTTCTCGAAAGATATCTTTAGGATTGCCTTCAGGAATGCCTGATGGGATTCTCTAGAAATTCCTGCTGGGATTACTTATAGAAAATACCTCCAAGAATTATTACTGGGGTTTGTTCAGATTTTTTCCAAAAATTTCTCCTTAAATTCATCCAGGGATTTTACCAAGAATTCTCCAAGGATACTTTCTGATATTCTGATTTTTTTCCAAGGATTCCTCAAGAAATTTATCCATAAAAAATTCTGGCATTTAAACTAGAAATTCTTGCTTGGTTTCCTCTAGCAATTCTATCTGCAGTTCATTCATGGATTTGTCCAGACATGTAGTTTTCCTGCTTATCCTCTCGAGATAAGATTCCGCCGGAAAGTTGTTCCGGTGATTTTTTTTGGGAATTTCATCTAGGATTGCTCCTGAAATTATTGCTTGGATATCTTTACGAACTCCATCCAGGTTTTTTTTTATTCTTAATCACTTAACCTAATTTACAGCTCTTTTGTCTACTAGAGCACTGCGTGAGCGATTTCAATTGGACGCTGAACTTACACTTTGTACAGCGCCTACATGTATTCTATTCTAATTCAACTATTCGAACTGGTGCCTTGTGCTGCTTCAACTTTTCTACCCTGTCCACGGTAGAATGATGAGCACGATGATGCTGATGTGTGGCTGCTGTTCCTTTTCCAGTCCGATTGGGGGTCGTCCATTATGAGTCCATTATCCAAATTCCGGATCCGTTATAGCTATATGCTCCGAAGAGGGTCAGGTGTCAGTTGCTCTCCTCGGGGGGAAAGAGCAACTGACGAAAAATTGCAAGTGCCGGGGCAGGGATCGAACCCATGACCATCCGCTTATGAAGCGAACGTGTGGACCACTGCGCCACGGGCCCCGACTACTCCATCCAGGTATTCTCCAAACATTATTGCTGGGATTTCAGATTTTCATTTTCAGATGATATTTCTGCAGTTTTTGTTCTTAGGAGTCCTCCAGGAATTCCTTTAGAATATTCATCAGGAATTGCTAGACGGATTCCAGCAAAGCTTTTTGCAGAATTCCCACCACGAATGCCTGGAGAAATCCCAACAGTATTCCAGGAACAATTTCAAAAGAAATTCTCAAAAGAGGATTTTCAGTAAGAATACGAAGTGAAACTCCAACTAGGATCATTACTAGAATTTTGAAGAATTGTAGAAAAAAAAACCTCTGGATGCATTTCTGTAGGATCCCAAAGAGGAGTCACAACAGAGATTGCTGGATGAACCCCATCTAAATAATTTAAGCAATAAAAGGAATCCCAGAGGAACTCTTGGTTAAATTCATAAAGAAATTCCTGGAGAAATTCTTGGGGAACTCGCTGGAGAAACATCATGAGGAATATTTGCAGGAAACCCAGCAGGCATATATGGTTAATATCTAATAAGTAGTTATGTAGAAATTGTAGAATTGTAGAATTGAAGAAATCACGCAAGGAAATTCTCCGGGATGTGCAAAGAAATGCCAACAAGAACTCTCGGAGAAATCCAAGGAGAAATCTTTCTTTGTACCGACTTTTCGAACACTCTAAGCAGAATACCCTCTTCGAATGAGCGTAATCAGTTTCGTACCTTTCAATTCCGCCCTATTTTCCTTTACAGATACGCGACTATCACTTGTAATCTTGCTCAGTGTCACTCTGTGGATAACTAACACTGAGGAAGATTACAAGTGGTAGTCGAAATACGCGTATCTGTCAAAGGATAAGCAAAATAGGGCGGAATTAAAAGGTACGAAACTGATTACACTCATTCGAAGATAAATCTTTGTAGAAATCCTCTTGGAATTCTTTCGTAAATTTAGCATGATTGAAAAATCTTTACAAGGTTTCTCCCAGAGGTTCAGACAGGTACACTTACACAAATCCACCCTGTGATTCTTCCAAAGAAACTCCCCTATTGGTTTTTTTTAGATTTTCCTATTTAGGGGTTTTTCTTGGAATACCAGAAGAAATTCTTGTTTGGATGAATAAAAAATAAATAAATTCAAAAAATTCTGAAAGAATCTTTTTAAAAATCCCTGAAATAATCATAGCAGGAAATTTTGAAGACATGTCGGGAGAAATCTAGCAGGATTTTTTTTTTGCAGGAATCTCGGCTGTAATTGCATGGATAATTCTAGAGCCCTCATATCACTTCAGGATTTTTTCTATTTTTTTTTTCCATGATTCATCTAGGGATTTCTCCAAGGATTCTACCAGGAAATATATCTAGGATTGAAGTTGAGATGCAGGCTTATTTCTACTTGGAGCGTTATTTCAATAATAATAGGTAGAATAAGGTATACTTCATCGCACAGAACAACTTTGTTGAAAAAAAAAACAAAAATTCTTAAAATGCATAGAACATTTTATAACGAAAAAAAATTAAGGGGTCTTCCACAAAATATGACGCATAGGGTCTTGTACCATTTGGGCAGGAGTACCTATTTTGGGCACTTGCCGCTATAACTAAGTTAATTTCATACCGATTGATTTGAAATTTTGTCCAGAGTTAGGCACGTACAGTATCTAACGCTGGCGCTGTACAAAAATTCAAATCAATCGGTTTGAAATTGACTTCGTTATAGCGACAAGTGCCCAAAATAGGTACACTTGTCCAAATGGTACAAGACCTAATTCTTCAAACTGAACAGAAAAGGTTAAGTAACAAGCCATAACGTTTCTTCTGAATCTTTCTGAAATGCGCCTGGAATGCCTTGAAACACTCCTAAAACCTCTTGTAATGCCCTTTCAAAGCTCCTAATATCCCCCTCCCGCCCTTAAACCCCTTGGAACATCCCAAGTCCCCGTAAAACTATTGAAACGCCCCTGAAATCTCCGTAGTCCCATAAAAAACGCCGACCCAACCTGTCGGAACGCCTTTAACAGGCTTCTGAAATAGCCCCCTGTATGAATCACCCCAAGAAGGCCCTTGGAACCCGTTCTTTTACGCTCTCGTGGAACTTTCTGAAAACTCTCTTGGTCCCATCTGAAATTCCGTGTTCTTGCGAGTCAAGTTTCCACATTAAAGCCCTGACCTATTTCCATTTTTTTCATACCCTTTTAATTTATGCACATTTTCATCAATGCATAAAAAGACCTTCCAATGTAATCATTATTACGAAAATTTTTGTAGGAATTTCTGATTATACATTCCGACAGAATGTTTGGCCAGCTCTAAATTATACCTTTTATGATTTCCTTCAACTAGAAGCTCATAATTCTAAAGACCTTCGTCATTCTGAGAGAAGCAATTGATTTGAGCTGACATTGAAAAATCTTGAGATTTTTCGATAACATTTTCGACTATTTAAACGACATCAACAAAAAAACAAAGATGTGCCACGGAGCGTAAAAGGTTGTGCACCATGAAAATGTCACTAAGATCTATGTTTTCATGAGTTCATGAAGCGTAGAAATTTACTTCGTCATATGAGCTAGTTCCCGCTACATCAGATGGAAAAAAGACAATAATCGAAGATATATCAACTAACCTTTGCCAATGACTGGTTAGATGACAACAAACGTAAACGTCTACGTTTTTAATAATCAGCACGTTAAGCACTGGAAATCGAATAATAACGCTTCACTTACTCCACTCACGACTTCACAATTTGTCTGGTTTTGCGTATGCCGAAGGTATCAAAGCAACAGCTAGCCATTGTTCTTCATCATCGTTACATTTTCACTTTGACAGGTTCACTTATTTAACCGATCTTCAATTCACATCCCACAAAATCTCTGTGGCACTTTAAAGTTAAATTTCATTGTTGCAGAATGCAGCAAACGCTGCTCAATTATTGACGTTAAGGTGAAGTTCCCTAGCGATCACAACAATAATGCTTCTTCTTCTCTTATTACCCTCCCAGCCACCCACTCAAACCAAACAAACCATGCAGCACACATGGTAATATATCCTGGCCAAAGTAACGAAAAAAAGTTCATTCCAAACTGAACCTTATCAACTAAGAAATGTGTATTTGACGTATTGGAATATTTGCATTCACTTATTAGGGTGACTGGCACATATAGTTCTCTAAAACATATTCAAATGTTAATACACTGAAACCTCCATTTAAGTCGATGCATGGCTGATCGAAAATAATTTTTACCATGCAGGTAATGACAAAACTATAGACTTTTATATTTTTTAACACTTCGCATGACAAAGGAGATTTGTCAAAAAATATAAAACTGTATAGCTTAGTCATTGCCTGTACGGTAAAAATTATTTTCGATCAGCCATGCATCGACTTAAATGGAGGTTTCAGTGTAGGTATTTAGTTTGACCCAGTATTGAAAACGCTTATCACACTGTGCTCCGTTTTATTTACGTTTTTTGACATTTTTTCCTCTCTTCTGATGCACTTCTCTCGCACCGTTCTACCGTGATACGGGGTGATATTAAGCAATGTAAAAAACGGTGCAAAAATAGCAAATCAGGCCAAGGGCGTAGCCAGCTTTTCGGCTAGGGGGGGGCGAGCACCCTTACACTGAAAACCACTTTGCAGTAACAAGGAGCCCAAATACTTCATCATTAAAAAATAAAAGTGAAGTATGAAATATGGGTGATTAACAGGAATGGTTCAATGGAAGAACCATATATGATTATAATCCTGATGAATTTCTCAAGATATTGCTTCAGGAATTTCTTAACAAATGCCATCATGAATTTGAATTTATCCAGCAGTTTCTCCAGAAATTTCCTTAATATTTTTCCAGGTTATTTTAATGTAGATATTCCAGCAGAAATTACCTTCGGTAAACTTGCAGTAATTCCGTTGGGAATACCTTCAGAAATTTTATTACGAACTTCACCATGCATTCTTTTGAGAATTTCCCCAGTAATTCTTTACAAATATCTTTCTTAATTCCACCAGAAATCCGTTTGAGAAGCTTCAGAAAATACTTTAAGAATTTCTCCGGGAATTCTTTCAAAAATTCCAATCAAACTAAGATTCCTTTCCTTGAGGAATACCCTAAGAAAATTTGGAGAAATTTCTTCGAAAAATCCATGCATTAATGGAATTACCGGAAAAAATTCTTTGAAAATTTCTAAAGGAATTCCTTTGGAAGTTCCTGGAGGAATATTTTTGGAAGTTGTTAGAGGAATGCATTCGGAAATTTTTAAAGGAATCAATTAAAAAATAATTTCAGGAATTTATTTCGAAAATCCTTGAGGAATTCCACCGGAACTTCCTTGACAAATTTTTCAGAAATTTCTTGAGGAATTCCTTCATTTCTAAAGCTCCTTGAGAAATTCCATAAGACATTCCTTCGAGAGTTCTTCTACGATTTCCTTTAGAGGATTCTTCGGGAATTCCTTGATGAATTTCTTTGAAATAGATTTAGAATATTCCTTGAGAAACTTCTCCGGAGTTTTCGTGAGGAATTCTTCCGAAAATTCCTTGAGGAATACCTTCAAAAATTCTTGGAGGAGTTTATCCGGAAATTTCTGTGAGAATTCCTTCTCTAATTCCTGAAGCAATTCTTTCGAAAATATTGAAAAAAAAACCCACTAAAAGTCTCATGAGGTATCCCTTCTGAAATTCCATAAGGAATTTCTTTAAAAATCTTTCAAAACTTCCTTGAAAAAATATTTCGGAAATTCCCGAAGAAATGCGTTTTGTGATTTTTTATTTCCTAGAGGAACTCATTCGGAAATTCTTTGAAGAATTCCTTTAAAAATACCTTGATAAGGAAAATTCGGAAATTGCTAAAGGAGTTCATTTGGAAATTTTTTTTGACATATGTCTGAAATGTCTTATGGAATACCTTCGGAAATTGTTTGATAAGTTCGTTGAGGATTTTTTTCGGTTTTTTTATATAAATCTTTACGAAATTCCTCAAGGAATTCCAGCGAAAGATCCTTGAGAAGTTTCTTCGGAAATTCTTTAAGAAATTCCTTTAAAAATGTATTGCGGAACTCCTACGAAAACTTGAGAAACTTCTACAAATATTCCTTCAGAAACACGTTTGGGGATAATGTGAGAAAACCCTAAAGAAATTTTTTGAGGACAACCGTCAAAAATTTCTGGAGGAATTCATTCGGAAATTTTTAGAGGTATTTCAAGGCAAATCCATAAGAAATTTCTTTGGAAATTCCGGGAGGGATTTCTTTGGAAATTCGCAGAGGAATTCCTTCGGAAATTCAGGAGAAAATCCTTTGAAAATTCCAGGAGAAATTCCTTTGAAAATTCCTGGACAAACTCCTCCGGAAACTCATGGAGGAATTCTTTGGGAAAATCCTGGAGAAATTCCCTCGGAAATTATTGGAGGAATTCCTTCGAGAATTCGTGGAGGGTTTTCTTCGGGAATTCCTGGAGGAATTCCTTCGGAAATACCTGGAGAAATTCCTTCATGAAATTTCTGGAGGAATTCCTTCGGAAATTCATGTAGGTTTTCCTTCAAAGCGATTCCTTCACAAAAGTCCTGGAGGAATTCCTTCTGAAATTTATGGAGGAATTCCTTCGGAAATTCGTGAAGGAATTCCTGGAGAAATTCTTTCGAAAATTCCTGGTGGAATTCCTTCGGACATTCATGAAAGAATTCCTTCGGAAATTCCGGCAGGAAATCCTTTGAAAATTCCAGGTGAAATTCCTTTGAAAATCCCTGGAGGAATTCCACCGGAAATTATTGGAGGAATTCCTTCGAGAATTCGTGGAGGGTTTTCTTCGGGAATTCCTGGAGGAATTCCTTCGGAAATACCTGGAGAAATTCCTTCCTGAAATTTCTGGAGGAATTCCTTCGGAAATTCATGTAGGTTTTCCTTCAAAGCGATTCCTTCACAAAAGTCCTGGAGGAATTCCTTCTGAAATTTATGGAGGAATTCCTTCGGAAATTCGTGAAGGAATTCCTGGAGAAATTCTTTCGAAAATTCCTGGTGGAATTCCTTCGGACATTCATGAAAGAATTCCTTCGGAAATTCCGGCAGGAAATCCTTTGAAAATTCCAGGTGAAATTCCTTTGAAAATCCCTGGAGGAATTCCACCGGAAATTACTGCAGGAATTCCCTCGGAAATTCCAGGGGGAATTCCTTCGGAAATTGCTGGGAGATTTCCTTCGGAAATTCCTGAAGGAATTCCTTCGGAAATTCCAGGAGGAATTCCTTCGGAAATTGCAGAAGAAATTTCTTTGAAAATTCCTTCGGAAGCTCCTGGAGGATTTCCGAGGAATTCCTTTGAAAATTCGTGGAGGAATTTCTTCAGAAATTCGTGAATGAATTCTTTCGGAAAATTTCTGCAGCAATTCCTTTGGAAATTCATGGAGGAACTCCTTCGGGAAATGCTTTAGGATTTCCTTCGCAAAATTCCTGGAGGAATTCCTTTGGTATTTCCTGGAGGAATTCCTCCGGAAATTCCTCGAGGAATTTCTTCGGAAATTCGTGGAGGGATTCCGACGGAAAATTTCTGGAGGAATTCCTTCGGAAATTCATGGAGTCATTCCTTCGGAAAATCCTTTAGAAATTCCTTGGCAAAATTCCTGGAGGAATTTGTTCGGCAATTCATGGAGGAATTCCTTCGAAAATTTATGGAGGGATTTCTTCGGACATTCATGAAGGAATTCCTTCGGAAATTCCAGGAGGAAATCCTTTGAAAATTCCAAGAGGAATTCCCTTGAAAATTCCTGGAAGAATTCCTTCGGAAGTACCTGGAGGAATTCCTCCAGAAATTCCTAGAGTAATTCCCCCAGAAATTTGTGGAGGAATTTTTCCGAAATTTCCTGGAGGAATTTCTCCAGAAGTTCCTGGAGGATTTCCCTCGGAAATTCTTGGAGGAATTGCCACGGAAATTCCTGGAGAAATTCTCTCGGAAATACATGGAGGAATTCATTCGGAAAATCCTGAAGGGATTCCTTCGCAAAATTCCTGGAGGAATTACATCGGAAATTCATGGAGAAATTCTTTTGGAAATTTCCAAAGGAATTTCTCCAGGAATTTCCGACAAAATTTCTCCTGGAATTTCTGAAGAAATTCTTCCTAGATTTTCAAAAAAAAAAAAAATCCCTCAGGAATTTCCTAAAGAGTTTCTCCAGGAATTTGCGAAGGAATTTCCAATGGAATTCCCTGGGAATTTTTAAAGAAATTCCTCCAAGAATTTCCGAAGGAATTCCTCTAGGAATTTCCGAAATAATTGCTCCACGAATTTCAGAAGGAATGTATCCAAGAGAGTCCGGAGGGATTTCTCCAGGAATTTCTGAGAAAATTCCCCTAAGAATTTCCGAAAGAATTCCTGCAGGAATTTCCAAAGGAATTCCTCCATGAATCTTCAAACGAATTCGTCCAGCAATTTCCGAAGGAATTCCTCCCGGAATTTCCGAAAGAATTCCTCCAGGAATTTTTAAAGGAATTCCTAACGGAATTTGTAAAGGAATTCCTCTATGAATTTTCGAGGGAATTCCTCTTGAAATTTCCAAAAATAAAATCCAAAAAGACTTTTCTCCAGGAATTTCCGAAGGAATACCTCCAGAAGTTTCTGAAGGGATTCCTCCAGGAATTTCCGAAAGAATACCTTCAGGAATTTCCGAAGAAATTATCCCAGCAATTTCCGAAGGAATTCCTCCTGGAATTTCCAAAGGAATTCGTCCAGTAATTTCCGAAGGAATTCCTCCAGGAATCATAAAAAGCATTCCTCTAAGACGTTTAGAATGATTTTTTTCCAGGAATGTCTTTAGGAATTCATCCAACGATTTTCTCAGGAATTTCTCTATAGATTTCTGAAAGAATTCCTCCAGAAATTTCCGGAGGTATTCATCCAAGATTTTTCGAGGGAACTCCCCAAGGAATTTCCGAAGGAATTCCTCTAGAAATTTCCGAAGGAATTCCTTCAGGAATTTCCGAAGGAATTCTTTCAGGAATTTCCGAAGAAATTCTTCCAGGAATTTGCGAAGGGATTCCTCCAAGAATTTTGGAAGGAATTCCTTCTGTATTTTTTTAAGGAATTTCTCCAGGATATTTTGAAGGAATTGCTTTAGGAATTTCCGAAGCAATTCCTCCCGGAATTTGCGAAAGAATTCCTTCAGGAATTCCTAAAGAAATTCCTTCTGGAATTTCCGAATGAATTCCTCCAGGAATCTCCAAAGGAAATCGTCCAACAATTTCCGAAGGAATTCCTCCCAAAATTTCTGAAAGTATTCCTCCAGAAATTTCCGAATGTATTCATCCAAGATTTTTCAAAGGATCTCGCCAAGGAATTTTTGATGGAATTCCTCCAGTAATTTCCGAACGAAGTCCTTCTGGAATTTCCGGTGGAATTTCTCCAGAAATTTCCGAAGAAATTCTTCCAGGATTTAGCGAAGGGATTCCTCCAAGAGTTTTGGAAGGAGTTCCTCCAGGAATTTCCAATGGGATTCGTCCAGCATTTTCCGAAAGAATTCCTCCAGGAATTCCTAAAGGAATTTCTCCTGGAATTTCCGAATGAATTCCTCCGGGTATCTCCAAAGGAATTCGTCCAGCAATTTCCGAAGGAATTCCTCCTGAAATTTCTGGAAGAATTGATCCAGGATTTTTTTGAAGGAATTCCTAATGAGATTTCCGAAGGAATTCCTCCCGGAATTTCCGAAAGAATTCCTTCAGGATTTTCCGAAGGAATTCTGCTAGGAATTGTCGACGGCATTCCTCCAGGAATTTCCAAAAAAAACATCTAAAAAGAAATTTCCGAAAAAAATCCTCCAGGAATTTCTGAAGGAATTCCTCCAGGAATTTCCGAAGGAATTCCTCCAGGAATTTCCAAAAGAATTCGTCCAGCAATTTCCGAAGGATCTCCTCCAGTAATTACCGAAGAATTTATTGCAGGAATTTCCGAAGGAATTCTTCCTGGAATTTCCAATGAAATTCATCCAGCAATTTCCGAAAGCATTCCTCCTGGAATTTCCGAAAGAATTCCTCCAGGAATTCCTAAAGGAATTCCTTCTGGAATTCGTCCAGCAATTTCCGAAGGAATTCCTCCCGAAATTTCTGAAAGAATTCCTCCAGGAATTTCCGAAGGAACTCCTCCTGAAATTTCCGAAGGAATTGCTCCTGGAATTTCCGAAGGAATTCCTCCAGGAATTCCGCTAGGAATTTCCGAAGGAATTCCTGCAAGAATTTCCAAAAAAAATCCAAAAAGTATTTCCGAAAAAAATCCTCCACGACTTTCCGAAGGAATTTTCAATGACATTCGTCCAGCAATTTCCGAAGGAATTCCTCCAGGAATTACCAAAAGCATTCTTCCAGGAAGTTTGGAAATATTTTGTCCAGGAATTTCGTAAGGAATTCACCTAAGGATTTCCTCACGAATTTCTCTATGGATTTCTGAAAGAATTCCTCCAGGAATCTCCGAAGGTATTCATCCAAGATTATCCCAAGGAACTGCCCAAGGAATTTCCGAAGGAATTGCTCCAGGGATTTCCGAAGGAATTTCTTCAGGAATTTCCGAAGGAATTTCTTCAGAAATTTCCGATGGAATTCTTCCAGGATTTTGCGAAGGGATTCTGGCAGGAATTTTGGATGGAATTCCTCCAGGTATTTCCGAAGGAATACTCTCAGGAATTTTCGAAGATATTCCTCCAAGAATTTCCGAAGAAATTCCTGCATACATTAAAAAAATATGAGGATGCAGGAGAATTTTATATTTACTAGTCAAAAACAGCTCTGATCATCTAAGTTTTTCGGTTAAGTTAGAATAAAGTGGCTCGGTCGGGGGGGGGCCACGGCCCCCCCCTGCCCCCCCTGGCTACGCCCTTGAATCAGGCCAAACATGTCTAAAGGTCCTATCTGCAGAAGAGAGGCTCTCTTTGGTTTCCCTCTCTTTTGTTAATATCTCAGCTGTTTATTTGTATTATGATTGTCTGTCAAACAATCGTCTTTTGATTTGTACTGCAAAGATAGTTGAAAAGTGTACCATTAAATTGCAATAATTGGAAGAGAAAGTGAACAAAGAGAGCCTCTCAAATGCAGATAGGACCTATTGAAATGTTTGGCCTGAAATATTCTATTTTGTGACATTTTGGTATTGCGCTGGTATGACCTTTCAACGTAATATTCCATATTGCAAAGGAAACAGAGTTTTTCCTACAATAACGTTGAAAGCAATTGGAACAAGTTTTCGCACCCCTGAACAACAACACATAGTATTATGGTACGCTTTTCAATACAAACGAGTTGTATTTCTTACCGCGAACAAAATTGATCCCGCTTTTGGCCACAAAAGTGAAAAATACGCCAATTTCTGGCTGAAAACGATTGATTAAACGGAAGAGGCAGCAGTTACCAACATTTCTTCAAATTTTGGCAGAGCTGGTGAGTTTGAAAGTGGAATTAAACGTGGTGTGAGTAAAATGTGCAAGGTGCTGGCCGAAGAAAAAAAGTGTCTTGAGAGTTACATTTTCGCACGAATTTGTGAATTTATAGTGAAAATTGCAAAGAATTACTAATCTAATAACCAACCACAAGTAGAGATGTCAGTGAATTTAATGCAGTTAAGCCAGCTTAATTTAGTGATTTTATCCGCCGGTCTTCTTGCTTATCTGTGGTTAGGGCAAGGGGAAAAGGGGAGTGGGAGTCAATGAGTGCCATACTGCCTGCCATATTTGAACCGTAGCAACCTCGTCCTTAATTGCTTTTCCCCGTTGGTAAATGGTAAACAAACAAGTTTTCGTCCTTGGGAAGATACAGATAAATGTGTGCGTGGATTTCCAGTATAGAAAACATCGTATTTAACAATCACAGACAAAGATTTGATACATCTATCACAAATTAAAAGCTTTCTGCTCAATAGTACTTTGAACGAATGTTTTGATTAGGATTGTGATGAATTTGATTGATTTTTGAATACACAACTACGGTCAAATCATAATTGTTGACCATCCTATATACCATAGTGTCACGTTGTGTTTTTAGGGATAGAGAAGCTAATTTATGAATCAACCATTTATACTAAAGTGTACATGATCTATGCCCATGCCCATGCCCATCATCTATCATTATGACGGGAATTAGATATCAATCCTTGAACGTCAAGAATTCAACTAATCTATGGCACTGCTGCTGATTTAGCCATGCTATAGCATCATGGCGTCCTCGAGGAAATTTTTTCCTTTGGTAACGCGCTTCAGGTTAATCCCCCTACTAGTGAGATAGAAAATTTATTTTTTGAATTTTCAATGGCTGATGTCTTTACAAGAGTAATAGAGAATGCTGTTTTGAAAAACAAGACGTCACGTTTGTAACACCGTTACTATTCAAGATACCTTAAACGAATTTCTCATTCGTCCAAGCAGCATCGCACCATTCCTGCTGATAAAAAAGAGCAATGAACCATTTCATAGATCCATTGCAGAGTTACAGCCGTTATTTTAAGAATATGGCAAATAAGTACCGGCTCTATTCAGCAGATGCTTAATTTCAGCAAATTTTCCATAACGAGTAATTACTTCATTGTAACTTGATAGCCACAACGTGGTCTCATTATCAAAACCAGGATCACTGATGTAAACTTTAAATTGTAAACAAATAAGACGTCTTGAGGTCTTAAGTATGGGGTGGCTAACGACAAACGACTAAAACTTTTACGTAACCAATCCGGTGCCTGTCCGTACCCGGCCATCCTTTCCCTTAAATTTTCTCTCTATGACCATTCTTGCCTCCATTACTATGCCCCAGTTTACACCACCCCGTTTTCAATAAGTGTGTTGTTGATTCCGTATTTCTCGCATTGGGCAGGAACCCAGAGAACGCCTCCCTCTCCGTCCCCCAAAGACTATGATCCATCTTTTCAAAGTTGATATAGTTTGGTTTCATACCCCGCACCGACCAACACGCACCGTCTTGCCTTACCCCGGAGTAACTTCAACCTAACCGGGTGCGCAAACATCAACCAACTTCGGTAAAAAGTTGATAATTATTTGAATAAATAATGAGATTGACTTGAAAGTTTGCTTCTGCTACTGCGCCTACCCGGCAGAACTTGGAATGTCTTCGGAGTCCGTCCGTTCGTCCGCCCATCCGTCCGTTTCGGTTTTATGGACAGGTGCGCGGTGCGGTACTTTGCTGCTGCTGCTGATCCGATCAGGTGGAAGTTAAGGGCAGAGGAAAAAAAAGTTAGTTTGCTACCGAAGAAATGTCTTAATCTTTTGAATACTTTCTCAGGGGGAGTGGGAGGCGGGGGAATGTGTTGATGACTAAGCCAAATGTCAACAGACAGAACCGCTGGGCTGAGCTGCGCTGCTGCTGGAATGTGTCCCGGTGAGTGACTTTCGGAAAAAGTGTGTTAATGGAGTCAGGCATGAATTACTTATTAGTTTGGGAATGGAGTCGTGGGCTCGTTGCGCACCAGATCGATAGAGGACGTGATATTTATTTTTGGTGCTGTGTGAGATTCTTCCTCAGTTAGATGTGGAGTAGTAATATGTCGGGAAAATGTTCCACATATTAGGTATAATTAAATGAGCAACGAAGTCTTCTATTACAAAAGCATTCTTTCCTTGAAGCGTGGTCGTTTCTGCTGAACCGATGAGTAATTAGACGCGACAAATTATCGTCTCGCATTACCACCGCCTCGTTTCGGTGCCTAATTTCGTTTCGTTCCGGGAAAATCACCGCCGGCCGCCTCGGAGCAGTCGAGTCCGAAAAGGGGAGGAACTTGTTTCACTGCTACGCTACGCTGCGATGCCATTCTGACGACGGCTGATTATGTGGTAAAATGAGCTCAATTCTATCAGTCAGTGAGATCGTAGGGAAACGAATGACCATATGAAAAATGATCCTGAACAAATAAACCAACGGACTCTCCCATATGCTTGTAGCTTGAATCGTAATGAAAGCAATGTTTTAAAAGTGATTCATATATGCTTCCTTCATGAAAGTGGTCCAGTTAGGATGTTCATGTCCGGTGTTGTTGAAAACAGCATTGGGCTTTTGATTCTAGATTTTGTTAGGGAGCGTCTATAAACGACAACTTTTTGATGATTGTTTTGTAAATTCTGAGGGGAATTTCTAGGGAATATGTTTGGCAATTTGATTTGAATTCTTTCTGTAATATCATTGTATTTTTATAGTTATTATATTTATTTCTCCGAAAACTTCTTTGGTAATTCCTTCAAGGATTCCTTCGGCAATTTCTTTGGGATTTTTTTTTTGGAAATTGCTTGAAAAATTGTTTGTGAATTGATTGAATAACTCTTTTTTAAGGTATACAGTTAGTAGTAGATAAGGCTATGGTTCGCCAATCCCGAGGCGGCGGGTTCGATTCCCATTCCAGTCGGGAAAATTTTCGTCTCCCTGGTCATAGTGGATCATTGTCCTTGTCTCACAATATACAAATTCATGCAATGAAGAAGAAGTTAGTCCTTTGGAATTTATTTCAGCAAATTTATATGGCATTTTTTTTGGAAAATCTTTCGGTAGTTACTTCATACATTTCATCGAAAATTTCACAAGCAGCTTTACGATAATTTCACTTGAAATTCTGTTCGCCATCTTTTTGAAATTTGTTTGTTAGGAATTACTTTCGAAAATTTCCAGCATATAGTTTATATATAAAAATGCAGTAGAATACGTGGGTCCGCGCATAACTCGCGAACGGAACGTCGTATTCGAGTCATCTTTGTTTTGTTCAGTTAGTGTTCACCCAAGGAAGGTTTATGAGGCAAAAACATGCAAAAATTGAGAGTTTTTGAAAATCGATCTTCCATACATTTTGACCGGGGGCTTGGTCTTGGCTAGAAACTTAAAACGTCAATAAACGCAGTATGCAAAACATAGTTTGCGGGGTACAGCTAGTAGTTTATAAATTGCTTCGGTTATTCCTTTGGAAATTTTCCAGGAAATTTCTTTGGAAATCCCAATTAGTATTGCTGGAGGTATTTTTGAAAAAAAATCTGAAGGAATTCACGAAGAAATTGCGAATTCCAGAAAAATTTGGCAAAATGTAATTTCCGAATCAATTTCCAAAGAAAAACAAATGTCACAGAAAAAATCCGAAGAAATGTCTGAAAAACTTCCTGAAAAATTGCATTCGGTTCATTGAATCCGGAGATATGACTGCTCAAAGATGGCTTTCGGGTAATTTTACCTTTTTTAGGAATCTTCATAACTCCGTGAAGAAAGGCCCGATCATTCTCAAATTTGGACCACTGATATACAACTAGTTGATGAACTTAGAGAAAAAAAATGAGAATATGTGATGCACTTTTCGAAAAGCTGAAAAGTGAAAATTTTGCCTGTCCCGATTATTTTGTCTTACCCCTGTAGAGTAGGTTGCAGCTTATTTTTCAAAAGTTGTTGAAAGCTCTTTTAGATTCAAATGACACAAAAAGAGAAACCTCTGAGTTTAAGTCAAAAATATTGAGATTTAGCAGTCGCGTAATCGCTTCAAAGTAATAAAAAGGTGTTTTCACTTCAAGTGCCATAACTTTCTCAATTTTCAACCGATTTTCAATCTTTTTTATAAATTTCTCACAAATTAAATTTTAAATAAACTCGTAGAACATTATTTTTTTCCAAAGTCACGCAAATTATGATTTTTTGAAGATTTAATTAATTTTTTTCTTCTTTTTACAAAAAGTTTTACTTTTAGAGTCCTATAACTTTTTAACCGTTTGATCAATTTTAAATTTTTTAGCTTGCTTTTGTAGATATTTTTGTTGCCTATCTTTGTCTTAATCAAACTTTTCATCAAAGTAGTCATTTTTATGATACTTATCATCAAAAACTGCCAAAACATGCCTTAAAATTTGATTTTTTCATGCAAAATTGGAGTTTTTGACGATTATTTGCAATTTTTTACTAAAAACCAGATACTAAGCATCATATTTAGGTACATAGAACACATTGAAGGATTTTTTTTTCAAATTATTTTTCTCGCATTTCGAACATGAACATATTTTTTGATTCTGAACACTCCAAAAACACTGAAGTTTAAGGCTTTCATATGATTATTGAGAATATTTTTTTCACTTTGAGCCCGATACTAAGCATGAAAACTATTAAAATTTTGCCAATATTCTGATTTTTCCAAAAAAAAAAAAAAATACGTGTTTCTGAACGGTTTTTGGTATTTATCTATTTTGAAACGTTTTTTAAAGGTACAGTTTATTCACAACACTCTTAGGCAACAAAAATATCTACAAAAGCAAGCTAAAAATTTGAAATTGTTCGAACGGTTAAAAAGTTATAAAACTCTAAAGTTGAAAATGTTTGTAAAAAAAAGAAAAAAATGTATTAAATCTTCAATAACTCATACTTTACGTGACTTTGGAAAGAAATGATGTTCTACGAGTTTATTCGAAATTCAATTTGTGGGAAATTCATAAAAAAAGATTGAAAATCGGTTGAAAATTGAGAAAGTTATGGCACTCTAAGTGAAAACACCTTTTTATTACTCGGAAATTCGACTTTGGAGCGATTGCGCGACCTTTAAATCTTAATATTTTTGGCTCAAACTCAGAGGTTTCTCTTTTTGTGTCATTTAAATCCAAAAGAACTTACGAATTCCAGGTTTCAACAACTTTTGAAAAATAAGCCGCAGCCTACTGTAGAGGCAGAATTGAAAATATAAGCCTTTCGTAATTCCGGCAAAGCACTCAACGTTGCTTCTGCAATACCACCGGTAGTCTCTAGTGTGGTCTAAGCCTATTTTCTTGCTGACTATTCATCAGGTTATCAAAAAAGTCACGGTTTGATGTGTCCCATGCATCAGTTTGCACACCACTTTTGGCGGGACACACGGATCCGATTCCAGAACACTACCAGTAGTTTTAAATGTTGTCTGGACCTGTTTTCATGCTAACCGTTCATTAGGTTATCAAAAAGCCGCTATTTATGTGCCGTATGCATAGGTTTGATACACTGTGTCACATTTGGTCACTTCCAGCGGAACACCTGGTACTAGAGTACTAGAACTACCGGTAGTAACTTACATATGTGGACTGTGCCTATTTTCTTATTATCCGTTCATCAAGTTACTTAAACAAGCGATTCGATGTACCGGGTTTGGATCATTTTTACATTTGACCAAATTCGATGGGACATCCGGAACCGGTTGTGGAACACTACCGATAGTCTCTTATTTGATCTGAGGTTATTTTTTTCTGAAAACCGTCAGGTTATCGAAAAAGCCGAGATTTGATGTGTCGCATGTAAAGCTTTAGTTCTCTTCTACATTTGACCACTTCCGGAGGGACACCCGGAATTGATTCCGGGACACTACTAGTTTTCTTAAATATGATCTGAAATTTTTAACCGTTACCCGTTCAAAAGGTTATCGAAAAAGCCGTTTGATGTGTCGTGAATATTGGTTTGGTACCCTTTTACATACGATCACTTTCGACGAGATACCCGGAACCGGTTCCGAATACTACCAGTTGTCCCAAATATGATTTGAACTATTTATTGCTAGCCTTTATCAGTTTATCTAAAGTGCCGCGATTGGATGTATTGAAGGCAAGGGTTTGATCTAGGATTTGCTACACTTTCATATTTGAGCACTTTCAGCGGGCCACCCGAAACAGATTCCGGAACACTACTGGTAGCTTCTAGTGTAGTCTGAGCCAATTTTGTTGCTAATCATTCATAAGGTTATCGAAAAGGCCACTATTTGATATGTCGCATGCATGAATTTGGTTCACTTTTATATTTGGCCACACGAACAATACCGGTAGACTCTGATGGATCTAAGGCTATTTTCCTGCTCTTTATTCGTCAGGTTATCGATTTCGCTCACTTTTATATTTTTCCTCTTCCGGCGGGACATTCGGAACCGATTTCGGAATACTACCGGTTCAGATATGGCTTGAGACTATTTTCCTGCTTACCGTTCATCGGGTTATCGAAAAAGCCGCGGTCTGATGTGTCGCTTGCATGGTTTTGTAGCACTTTCATATCTAACCGATTCCTGGGGTAGCGGTCTGGAACTCCTAAATGGCCATAGCTCCGGAGCGGCTGAACCGTTCTGACCCAGTCAACCAATCATCGTATAAGATGTTGTATAAGATGTAAAAGTGGAGGCGATATGCGTACATTTTACATGCGTCTAAATGGAGGCATGCACGCATATGACCTCCACTTTATCATCTTATGCAACATCGTATACGATGACAGGTTGTCTGGGGAGCCATTTCCATAGGAAACAATAAGACCAGATTCCGCGTTGAATGAACCGTCGGTCATTAAAATCGGTTGAGGTTTACTGTCAAAAAGTGAGGTCAGTTTTTTTGTACACACATATATTCACACACACATACACACACATACATACACACACCCAGACATCACCTCAATTCGTCGAGCTGAGTTGATTGGTATATGTGACTCGACCCTCCGGGCCTTCTATCGAAAAGTCATTTTTAGAGTGAACATATAGCCTTTCCAGTACACTTAGTGTACGAGAAAGGCAAAAAGATGATCTGTAAATATGTGGTCCACTTCGTTGCCGTGAAAACAAACCCGAGTGCGAAGCGGATCCCCCTCATCGCTTGTCTTTCATTTATTAGCGCAAATTGGTGAACAATCCCCAAATTAGAAAGCACTCTAATTTAACGCGTCCCTTCCTAGATTACTCCCTGCTGACAATAGAACCAACACAGTCATTCATATTTCCACACCCAGCAGCATTTCAGGAGCAGCTACCCTTTCGGTTATCTACATAAATCCAACAACGGCCATCACCGCACCGCATTCATGCTGACACTGCTGCAGCATCATTCAAAACCAGAAGTTAAGTCAACGTGAACCCGAGAAACGGAGATAAAGAGCGAGCTTCCTCCCACCCAATGGCGGCCCCCAAAGCGACGTTGACCCGTGCCGATCCTCCCACACATCTCACAACCACCGCAGTACGTTGACTGTCACCCATTTCCGGGTAGCGAGCTGCAGAAAACACTTGGAAACAACCGGACACCAGCCAGTATGATCCGTGTTGACCCCCTTCGCCAACAACAGCAGCGCCGTGAACTCGGACAACAAAATAACAGCCAATGGCAATGACTCTGGGAACAGGAAAATCGTCGGTCGCGTCGAGTCTCCCTGGCTGTGGCTCTGGCTCCGGCTGCTGGATGATGCTCGTCGTCAGTATCCTCCTCGGTTGTCAACCGACTGACCAGCCGACTAACCAACGACAACGACGCGGCTCGCTGTGACGGACAACGGATTGTCAGCCAACCTAGAGCACACTAGGAGTAGTGCCTAGGCAAAAACCAAAAAGTAGAAAGCGATTCTTTCCGCAGCTTGGTGAATCCATTTCTGTCACCGACAGTAGTCAGTCGTCGACCGGGCGTTGTTGAAGGTCCGTTCGTCGGCTTTCGGTCTGGTAGGTCGCCGGCGCGACGACGACGACGGTTAGCCGTTTTGAATGTGACGACATCGAACGGATGCGGTGTGGCTTCGCTCCAGGATATATGGATGGATGGAAAAGTGCAAGCCTTCTCATAGATGAGGTGTGTGGGGGTGGTGCTGGTGGGTGTTGTTCTTCCCTTTAAAAGCAAACATGAAGGACGCGGTTAATGTCCTGCTGGTTGCTGTTCGTTGACCGTTGTCGTGAGATGAACGAGCCGAGTGAAAACGTAATTATTTGCGTGGAAGGTGATTATTTATCTGGGAGAACAAAGTGTCTGGCGGCTGCATGGAGAACTGTTATTACGG
>NC_085138.1:393189385-393223719 GCF_035046485.1 Aedes albopictus | reverse complement strand
TAGATTGATCTGATTTTCAAGCACAAGCCCCCACAAAAGTTTGGAGGCTAAGGTTTTGGCTAACTGAAAGGTCACAACCCACAAATTGGGAGTTAGCTGGGACCCTAAGAAAGCGTTTGCGCCCAAGTTTTTGAAAATCCGTGTTGGTTTACTAAAAAAATTTCATGAAATACGGATTTTGCAATTTTGTTCTTAGATTTATCTGATTTTCAAGCACAAGCCCCCACAAAAGTTTGGAGGCTAAGGTTTTGGCTAACTGAAAGGTCACAACCCGCATATTGGGAGTTAGCTGGGACCCTAAGGAAGCGTTTGCGCCCAAGTATTTTAAAATCCGTGTTGGTTTACTAAAAAAAATTCATGAAATACGGATTTAGCAATTCTGTTCTTAGATTTATCTGATTTTCATGCACAAGCCCCCACAAAAGTTTGGAGGCTAAGGTTTTGGCTAACTGAAAGGTCACAACCCGCATATTGGGAGTTAGCTGGGACCCTAAGGAAGCGTTTGCGCCCAAGTATTTGAAAATCCGTGTTGGTTTACTAAAAAAATTTCATGAAATACGGATTTTGCAATTTTGTTCGTAGATTGATCTGATTTTCAAGCACAAGTCCCCACAAAAGTTTGGAGGCTAAGGTTCTGGCAAACCGAAAGGTCACAACCCGCATATTGGGAGTTAGCTGGGACCCTAAGGAAGCGATTGCTCCCAAGTTTTTGAAAATCCGTGTTGGTTTACTAAAAAAAATTCATGAAATACGGATTTAGCAATTCTGTTCTTAGATTTATCTGATTTTCATGCACAAGCCCCCACAAAAGTTTGGAGGCTAAGGTTTTGGCTAACTGAAAGGTCACAACCCACAAATTGGGAGTTAGCTGGGACCCTAAGAAAGCGTTTGCGCCCAAGTTTTTGAAAATCCGTGTTGGTTTACTGAAAAAATTTCATAAAATACGGATTTTGCAATTTTGTTCGTAGATTGATCTGATTTTCAAGCACAAGCCCCCACAAAAGTTTGGAGGCTAAGGTTTTGGCAAACCGAAAGGTCACAACCCGCATATTGGGAGTTAGCTGGGACCCTAAGGAAGCGTTTGCGCCCAAGTATTTTAAAATCCGTGTTGGTTTACTAAAAAAAAATCATGAAATACGGATTTAGCAATTCTGTTCTTAGATTTATCTGATTTTCATGCACAAGCCCCCACAAAAGTTTGGAGGCTAAGGTTTTGGCTAACTGAAAGGTCACAACCCGCATATTGGGAGTTAGCTGGGACCCTAAGGAAGCGTTTGCGCCCAAGTTTTTGAAAATCCGTGTTGATTTACTAAAAAAAATCATGAAATACGGATTTAGCAATTCTGTTCTTAGATTTATCTGATTTTCAAGCACAAGCCCCCACAAAAGTTTGGAGGCTAAGGTTTTGGCTAACTGAAAGGTCACAACCCGCATATTGGGAGTTAGCTGGGACCCTAAGGAAGCGATTGCTCCCAAGTATTCGAAAATCCGTGTTGGTTTACTGAAAAAAATTCATAAAATACGGATTTTGCAATTTTGTTCGTAGATTGATCTGATTTTCAAGCACAAGCCCCCACAAAAGTTTGGAGGCTAAGGTTTTGGCTAACTGAAAGGTCACAACCCGCATATTGGGAGTTAGCTGGGACCCTAAGGAAGCGATTGCTCCCAAGTTTTTGAAAATTCCTGTTGGTTTACTGAAAAAATTTCATAAAATACGGATTTTGCAATTTTGTTCGTAGATTGATCTGATTTTCAAGCACAAGCCCCCACAAAAGTTTGGAGGCTAAGGTTTTGGCAAACCGAAAGGTCACAACGCGCATATTGGGAGTTAGCTGGGACCCTAAGGAAGCGTTTGCGCCCAAGTATTTGAAAATCCGTGTTGGTTTACTAAAAAAAATTCATGAAATACGGATTTAGCAATTCTGTTCTTAGATTTATATGATTTTCAAGCACAAGCCCCCACAAAAGTTTGGAGGCTAAGGTTTTGGCTAACTGAAAGGTCACAACCCGCATATTGGGAGTTAGCTGGGACCCTAAGGAAGCGATTGCTCCCAAGTATTTGAAAATCCGTGTTGGTTTACTGAAAAAATTTCATAAAATACGGATTTTGCAATTTTGTTCATAGATTGATCTGATTTTCAAGCACAAGCCCCCAGAAAAGTTTGGAGGCTAAGGTTTTGGCTAACTGAAAGGTCACAACCCGCATATTGGGAGTTAGCTGGGACCCTAAGGAAGCGTTTGCGCCCAAGTTTTTGAAAATCCGTTTTGGTTTACTAAAAAAATTTCATGAAATACGGATTTTGCAATTTTGTTCGTAGATTTATATGATTTTCAAGCACAAGCCCCCAGAAAAGTTTGGAGGCTAAGGTTTTGGCTAACTGAAAGGTCACAACCCGCATATTGGGAGTTAGCTGGGACCCTAAGGAAGCGTTTGCGTCCAAGTTTTTGAAATTTCGTGTTGGTTTACTAAAAAAATTTTATAAAATACGGATTTTGCAATTTTGTTCGTAGATTGATCTGATTTTCAAGCACGAGCCCCCACAAAAGTTTGGAGGCTAAGGTTTTGGCTAACTGAAAGGTCACAACCCGCATATTGGGAGTTAGGTGGAACCCTAAGAAAGCGATTGCTCCCAAGTTTTTGAAAATCCGTGTTGGTTTACTGAAAAAATTTCATAAAATACGGATTTTGCAATTTTGTTCGTAGATTGATCTGATTTTCAAGCACAAGCCCCCAGAAAAGTTTGGAGGCTAAGGTTTTGGCTAACTGAATGGTCACAACCCGCATATTGGGAGTTAGCTGGGACCCTAAGGAAGCGTTTGCGCCCAAGTTTTTGAAAATCCGTGTTGGTTTACTAAAAAAATTTCATGAAATACGGATTTTGCAATTTTGTTCGTAGATTTATATGATTTTCAAGCACAAGCCCCCACAAAAGTTTGGAGGCTAAGGTTTTGGCTAACTGAAAGGTCACAACCCGCATATTGGGAGTTAGCTGGGACCCTAAGGAAGCGTTTGCGCCCAAGTATTTGAAAATCCGTGTTGGTTTACTAAAAAAAATTTATAAAATACGGATTTTGCAATTTTGTTCGTAGATTGAACTGATTTTCAAGCACGAACCCCCACAAAAGTTTGGAGGCTAAGGTTTTGGCAAACCGAAAGGTCACAACCCGCATATTGGGAGTTAGCTGGGACCCTAAGGAAGCGTTTGCGCCCAAGTATTTGAAAATCCGTGTTGGTTTTCTAAAAAAAATTCATGAAATACGGATTTAGCAATTCTGTTCTTAGATTTATATGATTTTCAAGCACAAGCCCCCACAAAAGTTTGGAGGCTAAGGTTTTGGCTAACTGAAAGGTCACAACCCGCATATTGGGAGTTAGCTGGGACCCTAAGGAAGCGATTGCTCCCAAGTTTTTGAAAATCCGTGTTGGTTTACTGAAAAAATTTCATAAAATACGGATTTTGCAATTTTGTTCGTAGATTGATCTGATTTTCAAGCACAAGCCCCCAGAAAAGTTTGGAGGCTAAGGTTTTGGCTAACTGAATGGTCACAACCCGCATATTGGGAGTTAGCTGGGACCCTAAGGAAGCGTTTGCGCCCAAGTATTTGAAAATCCGTGTTGGTTTACTAAAAAAAATTCATGAAATACGGATTTTGCAATTTTGTTCGTAGATTGATCTGATTTTCAAGCACGAGCCCCCACAAAAGTTTGGAGGCTTAGGTTTTGGCAAACCGAAAGGTCACAACCCGCATATTGGGAGTTAGCTGGGACCCTAAGGAAGCGATTGCTCCCAGGTATTTGAAAATCCGTGTTGGTTTACTAAGAAAATTTCATGAAATACGGATTTTTCAATTTTGTTCGTAGATTGATCTGATTTTCAAGCACGAGCCCCCACAAAAGTTTGGAGGCTAAGGTTTTGGCTAACTGAAAGGTCACAACCCGCATATTGGGAGTTAGCTGGGACCCTAAGGAAGCGATTGCTCCCAAGTATTTGAAAATCCGTGTTGGTTTACTAAACAAATTTCATGAAATACGGATTTTTAAATTTTGTTTGTAGATTGATCTGATTTTCAAGCACAAGCCCCCACAAAAGTTTGGAGGCTAAGGTTTTGGCTAACTGAAAGGTCACAACCCGCATATTGGGAGTTAGCTGGGACCCTAAGGAAGCGTTTGCGCCCAAGTTTTTGAAAATCCGTGTTGGTTTACTAAAAAAAATTCATGAAATACGGATTTTGCAATTTTGTTCGTAGATTGATCTGATTTTCAAGCACGAGCCCCCACAAAAGTTTGGAGGCTAAGGTTTTGGCAAACCGAAAGGTCACAACCCGCATATTGGGAGTTAGCTGGGACCCTAAGGAAGCGATTGCTCCCAAGTATTTGAAAATCCGTGTTGGTTTACTAAAAAAATTTCATGAAATACGGATTTTTCAATTTTGTTCGTAGATTGATCTGATTTTCAAGCACAAGCCCCCACAAAAGTTTGGAGGCTAAGGTTTTGGCAAACCGGAAGGTCACAACCCGCATATTGGGAGTTAGCTGGGACCCTAAGGAAGCGATTGCTCCCAAGTATTTGAAAATCCGTGTTGGTTTACTGAAAAAATTTCATAAAATACGGATTTTGCAATTTTGTTCATAGATTGATCTGATTTTCAAGCACAAGCCCCCACAAAAGTTTGGAGGCTAAGGTTTTGGCTAACTGAAAGGTCACAACCCGCATATTGGGAGTTAGCTGGGACCCTAAGGAAGCGTTTGCGCCCAAGTTTTTGAAAACCCGTGTTGGTTTACTAAAAAAATTTCATGAAATACGGATTTTGCAATTTTGTTCGTAGATTGATCTGATTTTCAAGCACAAGCCCCCACAAAAGTTTGGAGGCTAAGGTTTTGGCAAACCGAAATGTCACAACCCGCATATTGGGAGTTAGCTGGGACCCTAAGGAAGCGATTGCTCCCAAGTATTTGAAAATCTGTGTTGGTTTACTGAAAAAATTTCATGAAATACGGATTTTGCAATTTTGTTCGTAGATTGATCTGATTTTCAAGGACAAGCCTCCACAAAAGTTTGGAGGCTAAGGTTTTGGCTAACTGAAAGGTCACAACCCGCATATTGGGAGTTAGCTGGGACCCTAAGGAAGCGATTGCTCCCAAGTTTTTGAAAATCCGTGTTGGTTTACTGAAAAAAATTCAAAAAATATGGATTTTGCAATTTTGTTCGTAGATTGATCTGATTTTCAAGCACAAGCCCCCACAAAAGTTTGGAGGCTAAGGTTTTGGCTAACTGAAAGGTCACAACCCACAAATTGGGAGTTAGCTGGGACCCTAAGAAAGCGTTTGCGCCCAAGTTTTTGAAAATCCGTGTTGGTTTACTAAAAAAATTTCATGAAATACGGATTTTGCAATTTTGTTCTTAGATTTATCTGATTTTCAAGCACAAGCCCCCACAAAAGTTTGGAGGCTAAGGTTTTGGCTAACTGAAAGGTCACAACCCGCATATTGGGAGTTAGCTGGGACCCTAAGGAAGCGTTTGCGCCCAAGTATTTTAAAATCCGTGTTGGTTTACTAAAAAAAAATCATGAAATACGGATTTAGCAATTCTGTTCTTAGATTTATCTGATTTTCATGCACAAGCCCCCACAAAAGTTTGGAGGCTAAGGTTTTGGCTAACTGAAAGGTCACAACCCGCATATTGGGAGTTAGCTGGGACCCTAAGGAAGCGTTTGCGCCCAAGTTTTTGGAAATCCGTGTTGGTTTACTAAAAAAATTTCATGAAATACGGATTTTGCAATTTTGTTCGTAGATTGATCTGATTTTCAAGCACAAGCCCCCACAAAAGTTTGGAGGCTAAGGTTCTGGCAAACCGAAAGGTCACAACCCGCATATTGGGAGTTAGCTGGGACCCTAAGGAAGCGATTGCTCCCAAGTATTTGAAAATCCGTGTTGGTTTACTGAAAAAATTCATGAAATACGGATTTAGCAATTCTGTTCTTAGATTTATCTGATTTTCAAGCACAAGCCCCCACAAAAGTTTGGAGGCTAAGGTTTTGGCTAACTGAAAGGTCACAACCCGCATATTGGGAGTTAGCTGGGACCCTAAGGAAGCGATTGCTCCCAAGTATTTGAAAATCCGTGTTGGTTTACTAAAAAAATTTCATGAAATACGGATTTAGCAATTCTGTTCTTAGATTTATCTGATTTTCATGCACAAGCCCCCACAAAAGTTTGGAGGCTAAGGTTTTGGCTAACTGAAAGGTCACAACCCGCATATTGGGAGTTAGCTGGGACCCTAAGGAAGCGTTTGCGCCCAAGTTTTTGAAAATCCGTGTTGGTTTACTAAAAAAATTTCATGAAATACGGATTTAGCAATTCTGTTCTTAGATTTATATGATTTTCAAGCACAAGCCCCCACAAAAGTTTGGAGGCTAAGGTTTTGGCTAACTGAAAGGTCACAACCCGCATATTGGGAGTTAGCTGGGACCCTAAGGAAGCGATTGCTCCCAAGTTTTTGAAAATCCGTGTTGGTTTACTGAAAAAAATTCAAAAAATACGGATTTTGCAATTTTGTTCGTAGATTGATCTGATTTTCAAGCACAAGCCCCCACAAAAGTTTGGAGGCTAAGGTTTTGGCTAACTGAAAGGTCACAACCCACAAATTGGGAGTTAGCTGGGACCCTAAGAAAGCGTTTGCGCCCAAGTTTTTGAAAATCCGTGTTGGTTTACTAAAAAAATTTCATGAAATACGGATTTTGCAATTTTGTTCTTAGATTTATCTGATTTTCAAGCACAAGCCCCCACAAAAGTTTGGAGGCTAAGGTTTTGGCTAACTGAAAGGTCACAACCCGCATATTGGGAGTTAGCTGGGACCCTAAGGAAGCGTTTGCGCCCAAGTATTTTAAAATCCGTGTTGGTTTACTAAAAAAATTTCATGAAATACGGATTTTGCAATTTTGTTCGTAGATTGATCTGATTTTCAAGCACAAGCCCCCACAAAAGTTTGGAGGCTAAGGTTTTGGCTAACTGAAAGGTCACAACCCGCATATTGGGAGTTAGCTGGGACCCTAAGGAAGCGTTTGCGCCCAAGTTTTTGAAAATCCATGTTGGTTTACTAAAAAAATTTCATGAAATACGGATTTTGCAATTTTGTTCATAGATTGATCTGATTTTCAAGCACAAGCCCCCACAAAAGTTTGGAGGCTAAGGTTCTGGCAAACCGAAAGGTCACAACCCGCATATTGGGAATTAGCTGGGACCCTAAGGAAGCGATTGCTCCCAAGTATTTGAAAATCCGTGTTGGTTTACTGAAAAAAATCATGAAATACGGATTTAGCAATTCTGTTCTTAGATTTATCTGATTTTCAAGCACAAGCCCCCACAAAAGTTTGGAGGCTAAGGTTTTGGCTAACTGAAAGGTCACAACCCGCATATTGGGAGTTAGCTGGGACCCTAAGGAAGCGTTTGCGCCCAAGTTTTTGAAAATCCATGTTGGTTTACTAAAAAAAATTTATAAAATACGGATTTTGCAATTTTGTTTGTAGATTGAACTGATTTTCAAGCACGAGCCCCCACAAAAGTTTGGAGGCAAAGTTTTTGGCTAACTGAAAGGTCACAACCCGCATATTGGGAGTTAGCTGGGACCCTAAGGAAGCGTTTGCGCCCAAGTATTTGAAAATCCGTGTTGGTTTACTAAAAAAAATTCATGAAATACGGATTTAGCAATTCTGTTCTTAGATTTATATGATTTTCAAGCACAAGCCTCCACAAAAGTTTGGAGGCTAAGGTTTTGGCTAACTGAAAGGTCACAACCCGCATATTGGGAGTTAGCTGGGACCCTGAGGAAGCGATTGCTCCCAAGTTTTTGAAAATCCGTGTTGGTTTACTGAAAAAATTTCATAAAATACGGATTTTGCAATTTTGTTCGTAGATTTATCTGATTTTCATGCACAAGCCCCCACAAAAGTTTGGAGGCTAAGGTTTTGGCTAACTGAAAGGTCACAACCCGCATATTGGGAGTTAGCTGGGACCCTAAGGAAGCGTTTGCGCCCAAGTATTTGAAAATCCGTGTTGGTTTACTAAAAAAAATTCATGAAATACGGATTTAGCAATTCTGTTCTTAGATTTATATGATTTTCAAGCACAAGCCCCCACAAAAGTTTGGAGGCTAAGGTTTTGGCTAACTGAAAGGTCACAACCCGCATATTGGGAGTTAGCTGGGACCCTAAGGAAGCGATTGCTCCCAAGTTTTTGAAAATCCGTGTTGGTTTACTAAAAAAAATTTCATGAAATACGGATTTTGCAATTTTGTTCGTAGATTGATCTGATTTTCAAGCACAAGCCCCCACAAAAGTTTGGAGGCTAAGGTTTTGGCAAACCGAAAGGTCACAACCCGCATATTGGGATTTAGCTGGGACCCTAAGGAAGCGTTTGCGCCCAAGTATTTTAAAATCCGTGTTGGTTTACTAAAAAAAATTCATGAAATACGGATTTAGCAATTCTGTTCTTAGATTTATCTGATTTTCAAGCACGAGCCCCCACAAAAGTTTGGAGGCTAAGGTTTTGGCAAACCGAAAGGTCACAACCCGCATATTGGGAGTTAGCTGGGACCCTAAGGAAGCGTTTGCGCCCAAGTATTTGAAAATCCGTGTTGGTTTACTAAAAAAAAATTCATGAAATACGGATTTAGCAATTCTGTTCTTAGATTGATCTGATTTTCAAGCACAAGCCCCCACAAAAGTTTGGAGGCTAAGGTTTTGGCTAACTGAAAGGTCACAACCCGCATATTGGGAGTTAGCTGGGACCCTAAGGAAGCGATTGCTCCCAAGTTTTTGAAAATCCGTGTTGGTTTACTGAAAAAATTTCATAAAATACGGATTTTGCAATTTTGTTCGTAGATTGATCTGATTTTCAAGCACAAGCCCCCAGAAAAGTTTGGAGGCTAAGGTTTTGGCTAACTGAATGGTCACAACCCGCATATTGGGAGTTAGCTGGGACCCTAAGGAAGCGTTTGCGCCCAAGTATTTGAAAATCCGTGTTGGTTTACTAAAAAAAAATTATAAAATACGGATTTTGCAATTTTGTTCGTAGATTGAACTGATTTTCAAGCACGAGCCCCCACAAAAGTTTGGAGGCTAAGGTTTTGGCAAACCGAAAGGTCACAACCCGCATATTGGGAGTTAGCTGGGACCCTAAGGAAGCGTTTGCGCCCAAGTATTTGAAAATCCGTGTTGGTTTACTAAAAAAAATTCATGAAATACGGATTTAGCAATTCTGTTCTTAGATTTATATGATTTTCAAGCACAAGCCCCCACAAAAGTTTGGAGGCTAAGGTTTTGGCTAACTGAAAGGTCACAACCCGCATATTGGGAGTTAGCTGGGACCCTAAGGAAGCGATTGCTCCCAAGTTTTTGAAAATCCGTGTTGGTTTACTGAAAAAATTTCATAAAATACGGATTTTGCAATTTTGTTCGTAGATTGATCTGATTTTCAAGCACAAGCCCCCAGAAAAGTTTGGAGGCTAAGGTTTTGGCTAACTGAATGGTCACAACCCGCATATTGGGAGTTAGCTGGGACCCTAAGGAAGCGTTTGCGCCCAAGTATTTGAAAATCCGTGTTGGTTTACTAAAAAAAATTCATGAAATACGGATTTTGCAATTTTGTTCGTAGATTGATCTGATTTTCAAGCACGAGCCCCCACAAAAGTTTGGAGGCTAAGGTTTTGGCAAACCGAAAGGTCACAACCCGCATATTGGGAGTTAGCTGGGACCCTAAGGAAGCGATTGCTCCCAGGTATTTGAAAATCCGTGTTGGTTTACTAAGAAAATTTCATGAAATACGGATTTTTCAATTTTGTTCGTAGATTGATCTGATTTTCAAGCACGAGCCCCCACAAAAGTTTGGAGGCTAAGGTTTTGGCTAACTGAAAGGTCACAACCCGCATATTGGGAGTTAGCTGGGACCCTAAGGAAGCGATTGCTCCCAAGTATTTGAAAATCCGTGTTGGTTTACTAAACAAATTTCATGAAATACGGATTTTTAAATTTTGTTTGTAGATTGATCTGATTTTCAAGCACAAGCCCCCACAAAAGTTTGGAGGCTAAGGTTTTGGCTAACTGAAAGGTCACAACCCGCATATTGGGAGTTAGCTGGGACCCTAAGGAAGCGTTTGCGCCCAAGTTTTTGAAAATCCGTGTTGGTTTACTAAAAAAAATTCATGAAATACGGATTTTGCAATTTTGTTCGTAGATTGATCTGATTTTCAAGCACGAGCCCCCACAAAAGTTTGGAGGCTAAGGTTTTGGCAAACCGAAAGGTCACAACCCGCATATTGGGAGTTAGCTGGGACCCTAAGGAAGCGATTGCTCCCAAGTATTTGAAAATCCGTGTTGGTTTACTAAAAAAATTTCATGAAATACGGATTTTGCAATTTTGTTCGTAGATTGATCTGATTTTCAAGCACAAGCCCCCACAAAAGTTTGGAGGCTAAGGTTTTGGCAAACCGGAAGGTCACAACCCGCATATTGGGAGTTAGCTGGGACCCTAAGGAAGCGATTGCTCCCAAGTATTTGAAAATCCGTGTTGGTTTACTGAAAAAATTTCATAAAATACGGATTTTGCAATTTTGTTCGTAGATTGATCTGATTTTCAAGCACAAGCCCCCACAAAAGTTTGGAGGCTAAGGTTTTGGCTAACTGAAAGGTCACAACCCGCATATTGGGAGTTAGCTGGGACCCTAAGGAAGCGTTTGCGCCCAAGTTTTTGAAAACCCGTGTTGGTTTACTAAAAAAATTTCATGAAATACGGATTTTGCAATTTTGTTCGTAGATTGATCTGATTTTCAAGCACGAGCCCCCACAAAAGTTTGGAGGCTAAGGTTTTGGCAAACCGAAAGGTCACAACCCGCATATTGGGAGTTAGCTGGGACCCTAAGGAAGCGATTGCTCCCAAGTATTTGAAAATCCGTGTTGGTTTACTAAAAAAAATTCATGAAATACGGATTTAGCAATTCTGTTCTTAGATTTATCTGATTTTCAAGCACAAGCCCCCACAAAAGTTTGGAGGCTAAGGTTTTGGCAAACCGAAATGTCACAACCCGCATATTGGGAGTTAGCTGGGACCCTAAGGAAGCGATTGCTCCCAAGTATTTGAAAATCTGTGTTGGTTTACTGAAAAAATTTCATGAAATACGGATTTTGCAATTTTGTTCGTAGATTGATCTGATTTTCAAGGACAAGCCTCCACAAAAGTTTGGAGGCTAAGGTTTTGGCTAACTGAAAGGTCACAACCCGCATATTGGGAGTTAGCTGGGACCCTAAGGAAGCGATTGCTCCCAAGTTTTTGAAAATCCGTGTTGGTTTACTGAAAAAAATTCAAAAAATACGGATTTTGCAATTTTGTTCGTAGATTGATCTGATTTTCAAGCACAAGCCCCCACAAAAGTTTGGAGGCTAAGGTTTTGGCAAACCGAAAGGTCACAACCCGCATATTGGGAGTTAGCTGGGACCCTAAGGAAGCGTTTGCGCCCAAGTATTTGAAAATCCGTGTTGGTTTACTAAAAAAAAATTCATGAAATACGGATTTAGCAATTCTGTTCTTAGATTGATCTGATTTTCAAGCACAAGCCCCCACAAAAGTTTGGAGGCTAAGGTTTTGGCTAACTGAAAGGTCACAACCCGCATATTGGGAGTTAGCTGGGACCCTAAGGAAGCGATTGCTCCCAAGTTTTTGAAAATCCGTGTTGGTTTACTGAAAAAATTTCATAAAATACGGATTTTGCAATTTTGTTCGTAGATTGATCTGATTTTCAAGCACAAGCCCCCAGAAAAGTTTGGAGGCTAAGGTTTTGGCTAACTGAATGGTCACAACCCGCATATTGGGAGTTAGCTGGGACCCTAAGGAAGCGTTTGCGCCCAAGTATTTGAAAATCCGTGTTGGTTTACTAAAAAAAAATTATAAAATACGGATTTTGCAATTTTGTTCGTAGATTGAACTGATTTTCAAGCACGAGCCCCCACAAAAGTTTGGAGGCTAAGGTTTTGGCAAACCGAAAGGTCACAACCCGCATATTGGGAGTTAGCTGGGACCCTAAGGAAGCGTTTGCGCCCAAGTATTTGAAAATCCGTGTTGGTTTACTAAAAAAAATTCATGAAATACGGATTTAGCAATTCTGTTCTTAGATTTATATGATTTTCAAGCACAAGCCCCCACAAAAGTTTGGAGGCTAAGGTTTTGGCTAACTGAAAGGTCACAACCCGCATATTGGGAGTTAGCTGGGACCCTAAGGAAGCGATTGCTCCCAAGTTTTTGAAAATCCGTGTTGGTTTACTGAAAAAATTTCATAAAATACGGATTTTGCAATTTTGTTCGTAGATTGATCTGATTTTCAAGCACAAGCCCCCAGAAAAGTTTGGAGGCTAAGGTTTTGGCTAACTGAATGGTCACAACCCGCATATTGGGAGTTAGCTGGGACCCTAAGGAAGCGTTTGCGCCCAAGTATTTGAAAATCCGTGTTGGTTTACTAAAAAAAATTCATGAAATACGGATTTTGCAATTTTGTTCGTAGATTGATCTGATTTTCAAGCACGAGCCCCCACAAAAGTTTGGAGGCTAAGGTTTTGGCAAACCGAAAGGTCACAACCCGCATATTGGGAGTTAGCTGGGACCCTAAGGAAGCGATTGCTCCCAGGTATTTGAAAATCCGTGTTGGTTTACTAAGAAAATTTCATGAAATACGGATTTTTCAATTTTGTTCGTAGATTGATCTGATTTTCAAGCACGAGCCCCCACAAAAGTTTGGAGGCTAAGGTTTTGGCTAACTGAAAGGTCACAACCCGCATATTGGGAGTTAGCTGGGACCCTAAGGAAGCGATTGCTCCCAAGTATTTGAAAATCCGTGTTGGTTTACTAAACAAATTTCATGAAATACGGATTTTTAAATTTTGTTTGTAGATTGATCTGATTTTCAAGCACAAGCCCCCACAAAAGTTTGGAGGCTAAGGTTTTGGCTAACTGAAAGGTCACAACCCGCATATTGGGAGTTAGCTGGGACCCTAAGGAAGCGTTTGCGCCCAAGTTTTTGAAAATCCGTGTTGGTTTACTAAAAAAAATTCATGAAATACGGATTTTGCAATTTTGTTCGTAGATTGATCTGATTTTCAAGCACGAGCCCCCACAAAAGTTTGGAGGCTAAGGTTTTGGCAAACCGAAAGGTCACAACCCGCATATTGGGAGTTAGCTGGGACCCTAAGGAAGCGATTGCTCCCAAGTATTTGAAAATCCGTGTTGGTTTACTAAAAAAATTTCATGAAATACGGATTTTGCAATTTTGTTCGTAGATTGATCTGATTTTCAAGCACAAGCCCCCACAAAAGTTTGGAGGCTAAGGTTTTGGCAAACCGGAAGGTCACAACCCGCATATTGGGAGTTAGCTGGGACCCTAAGGAAGCGATTGCTCCCAAGTATTTGAAAATCCGTGTTGGTTTACTGAAAAAATTTCATAAAATACGGATTTTGCAATTTTGTTCGTAGATTGATCTGATTTTCAAGCACAAGCCCCCACAAAAGTTTGGAGGCTAAGGTTTTGGCTAACTGAAAGGTCACAACCCGCATATTGGGAGTTAGCTGGGACCCTAAGGAAGCGTTTGCGCCCAAGTTTTTGAAAACCCGTGTTGGTTTACTAAAAAAATTTCATGAAATACGGATTTTGCAATTTTGTTCGTAGATTGATCTGATTTTCAAGCACGAGCCCCCACAAAAGTTTGGAGGCTAAGGTTTTGGCAAACCGAAAGGTCACAACCCGCATATTGGGAGTTAGCTGGGACCCTAAGGAAGCGATTGCTCCCAAGTATTTGAAAATCCGTGTTGGTTTACTAAAAAAAATTCATGAAATACGGATTTAGCAATTCTGTTCTTAGATTTATCTGATTTTCAAGCACAAGCCCCCACAAAAGTTTGGAGGCTAAGGTTTTGGCAAACCGAAATGTCACAACCCGCATATTGGGAGTTAGCTGGGACCCTAAGGAAGCGATTGCTCCCAAGTATTTGAAAATCTGTGTTGGTTTACTGAAAAAATTTCATGAAATACGGATTTTGCAATTTTGTTCGTAGATTGATCTGATTTTCAAGGACAAGCCTCCACAAAAGTTTGGAGGCTAAGGTTTTGGCTAACTGAAAGGTCACAACCCGCATATTGGGAGTTAGCTGGGACCCTAAGGAAGCGATTGCTCCCAAGTTTTTGAAAATCCGTGTTGGTTTACTGAAAAAAATTCAAAAAATACGGATTTTGCAATTTTGTTCGTAGATTGATCTGATTTTCAAGCACAAGCCCCCACAAAAGTTTGGAGGCTAAGGTTTTGGCTAACTGAAAGGTCACAACCCACAAATTGGGAGTTAGCTGGGGCCCTAAGAAAGCGTTTGCGCCCAAGTTTTTGAAAATCCGTGTTGGTTTACTAAAAAAATTTCATGAAATACGGATTTAGCAATTCTGTTCTTAGATTTATCTGATTTTCAAGCACAAGCCCCCACAAAAGTTTGGAGGCTAAGGTTTTGGCAAACCGAAATGTCACAACCCGCATATTGGGAGTTAGCTGGGACCCTAAGGAAGCGATTGCTCCCAAGTATTTGAAAATCTGTGTTGGTTTACTGAAAAAATTTCATGAAATACGGATTTTGCAATTTTGTTCGTAGATTGATCTGATTTTCAAGGACAAGCCTCCACAAAAGTTTGGAGGCTAAGGTTTTGGCTAACTGAAAGGTCACAACCCGCATATTGGGAGTTGCTGGGACCCTTAGGAAGCGATTGCTCCCAAGTATTAGAAAATCCGATTTGGTTTACTGAAAAAATTTCATGAAATACGGATTTTGCAATTTTGTTCGTAGATTGATCTGATTTTCAAGGACAAGCCTCCACAAAAGTTTGGAGGCTAAGGTTTTGGCTAACTGAAAGGTCACAACCCGCATATTGGGAGTTGCTGGGACCCTAAGGAAGCGATTGCTCCCAAGTATTTGAAAATCCGTGTTGGTTTACTAAAAAAAATTCATGAAATACGGATTTAGCAATTCTGTTCTTAGATTTATCTGATTTTCAAGCACAAGCCCCCACAAAAGTTTGGAGGCTAAGGTTTTGGCAAACCGGAAGGTCACAACCCGCATATTGGGAGTTAGCTGGGACCCTAAGGAAGCGATTGCTCCCAAGTATTTGAAAATCCGTGTTGGTTTACTAAAAAAATTTCATGAAATACGGATTTTGCAATTTTGTTCGTAGATTGATCTGATTTTCAAGCACAAACCCCCACAAAAGTTTGGAGGCTAAGGTTTTGGCAAACCGGAAGGTCACAACCCGCATATTGGGAGTTAGCTGGGACCCTAAGGAAGCGATTGCTCCCAAGTATTTGAAAATCCGTGTTGGTTTACTGAAAAAAATTCATAAAATACGGATTTTGCAATTTTGTTCATAGATTTATCAGATTTTCAAGCACAAACCGTCACAAAAGTTTGGAGGTTAAGGATTTGGCTAACTAAAAGGTCACAACTCGCATATTGGGAGTTAGCTGGGACCCTGAGGAAGCAATTGAGATCATCGAATTGAAAATCCGTGTTGATTAACTAAAAAAAATCATGAAATACGGATTTTGCAATTTTGCTCGGACTCTAAGGAAGCGATTGAAAATCCGTGTTGGTTTACCAAATATTTTCTTTTGCCCAAAAAAAAAATAAAAAAAATAAGTTTGAGGTTCGGTTTTGATGGGTACTTACCTTAAAGATCATTTAATCCTTTCATGAACAACCATGTCTTGAAGCGACAAAAAGATCACGCCATGAGATGAAATTTATTGCAAGGATTGGATAAAACAATTTGTCTCAAATAATAGGACAATTAGGAAACCGATAAATCTTGGCAATGGGCTTTAAAAAGCATAACTTCAAGTATTAACATATTAAATAGTTAGTTGTCACATCCTGTCATAGATATGAGGGTATTCTCTTTTCCAAATAAATAAACGAAAGACGAAAAGTAATTTATTTGTCACATTTACTTTTTTACAATTTCAAGATGATATTTTCACTACAAGTAAAATCTTCTGCTGTTTTTATCAAGAAAAATTGTTAATTTGAATTTCACTTGAACATACCTATAGCGTCGATTAGAAATCAACTGACAAACTGAGGTTTTATATTACCGTGGGGCGCTCTAATTTCGCGCGGGTCCAAATTTCGCTCACTGATAATATTTAGAGCACATAATCATAGAACTAATTGTTGCATTGCCCAAATTTCACTTTAGATAGTATAGTTAAAGTGAAATTGGGACAATTGCACAATTGTTTTTATGATTATGATGTCTAAATATGATCAGTGAGCGAAATTTGGACCCGCGCGAAATTAGGGCACCCCACGGTACTCAAACATTAAATATTTTACTTTACTATTTAATGGGAGGAATGCACTTCAAACGGAATCGCTCAAGTGATTTTCGTTCAGTGCTTTATTTTTCCGTGACCGGAATGGTCAAGAAATTTAACACAGCAAGTCCCATTTGATTTGACGTTTCGTTTCATCTCCGTACTAGGATCCGGAATAAAGCTACGCTTTATTATTTCTTGAGCGATTCCTTGCCTGAATTTTCCACGCATTGAGATAGGCCAAGAAATTTCTTGCGATCAGCGTACTACCCATAACTATGGTGAGGCGATCCACCATCGAATCGGGCACCCTATATACGTAGCGTAGTGTCTACCTAATATTTGTGTGCATGGGATATCTACCTACATGGAATACTATTCATGACAGCACCTAAATGTCCAGCTATGATTCATTATGTCTACCTTAGGTAGTATAAATACGGGTGGTCATTGGACCACCGACGAACCGACGTTACCTTTTCCTATATGAACGCACGGGGGTTTTGGGTCAAGCTGTCAAATCAACGCGAACCGTTATAGAGGTGGCGGTATAGCGTTCAACTATTTTTCATCGTGGCGTCGAGGACAACAAATTTGAATTTGTTTGTTCTAGCTGTCACGTCGGTTCGTCGGTGATTGGACCACACAGCAGAGACTGCACAAGCACAAGCCGTGGACTGTTAAGATCTTTATTACAGGTCGGACTCGATTATCCGGAGTTGGGTTCTGCAGCTTCTCAAACATATCTTAGGAACGAAATGTTCTACAGAGCTGAAATTTTGATAGTTTATCAAGCCAACTTTGATAAGTAATCAGTTAAAATTTCAACTTTGTAAAACATTTCGTTCCTGAGAAATATGTTTGGGAAGCTGCGGAACCCGACTCCTGATAATCGAGTCCGACCTGTATTCTTCTTTTGAAGGATATAAAACTTAGCAGTTGTAGGGTATGAGTAGCCTACTTCATCCTATGCCCCTATGTTTATTAGAGTTGGTCATCTGTTATATCAGATCAAAGTTTTTAGGTCCTAAATAATTGTGCCAAATTTGGGCACGATCGGTTATGTCTACGTTTTGCGCATCGCGTTTAAGTTTGTATGGGATTTACATGGAAAATGTACATTTTTGCATTTCTCTTATGGGAAGCTAAAACAATCTAACCGAAAATGTGAAAACATAGCCTAGGGTGTCTAGAAAAACTTTGTCGAAGTAATCTGACGCCTACTAAAAAAGTTAGCGTTGGCAATGCTTGTCGAAACAGCATGATTTTGTCTAGATTTTGTTGCTATTGTTATTCATTTACGTGTTTTTTCTTTTTCTTTATGAAAAGTTACTAGCCTGTTCTTCCTATTGAAAAAAAAACAAGAATACAGTACCGATTGCTTCCGTCCTTTCTGTGGTCGTGCAAGCTCACTCTTAACAAATAATAAAGAAATGGGAAACAAAGCAAATAGCGCTTAAGTTTAATCGCGCGACCAGATATTTGCGCCGACCAGCGATACCTCGAAGTCGATGTCATCAAAAGCGAAAGTGGAGGTGGGTCGGCCACACTCTACGCAGGAGCGGAGACGGAATCTGCAAACAAGCGTTAGACTGGAACCCAGCAGGACATCGCAGCAGAGGCAGACTCAGAGGCTCATGACGGCGCAGCCTCAATTACGAAATCAGGCAAGTCGACAGAAATTTGACCTGGCCACAGGTCAAGGCGATGGCTGACATTCGCCCAGGATGTAAATCTTTCGATTCGGCCCTCTGCACCTCGGTGGGTGCTCAGGACTGACAGTAAGTAACGATACCTCGCTGCTTCTCGTAGCTTCCGATCCTCGGCTCGGTGGCACATGAAAAATAAAAAAAAGAAAAGAACAAAATAATAGTTAGTAATATATAAACATGATATATATAGATATAAACATGCGTTAACAACAACAAACAGTAAGAGATACAAAATTATGGCTTAGCGATTGTGCAGCTAGTGTCACAAAGCATTCAGCTGCATTGAGCTGGGAGCATTTATAAATGAGGTAGTGACCCAACCGACTTTCGACACCCCCTTCGCTCTCGCCCCGTAGCCTTTTTTCCAATACCTAGAAACGGCTCGTAGTCATATCAAACAATCCCCCCACACAAAAAAAATGATACATACGCTCCTGATTCAGGGAAAGACTACCGCGAATTCTTGAAAATGAAGAGTGGATACATATGCTCCAAATTCAGCGAGACTACCGCGCATTGTTGGCATCGATGATCGGATACATACGCTCCACATAAAGAGAAAGATTACCGCGCATTCTAAAAAACGAGTGGATACATATGCTCCACATTCAGGGAAAGTCTACCGCGCTTTCTAAAAAACGAGGAGTGGATACATACGCTCCACATTCAGGGAAAGACTACCGCGCATTCTTGGAAACGAGGAGTGGATACATATGCTCCACATTCAGGGAAAGTCTACCGCGCATTCTTGGAAACGAGGAGTGGATACATACGCTCCGCATTCAGCGACAGTCTACCACGCATTTTATGGCAACGAGGAGTGGATACATACGCTCCACATTTAGAGAAAGACTACCGCGCAATCTTGAAAACGAGGAGTGGATACATACGCTCAACATTCAGGGAAAGACTACCGTGCATTCTTGGAAACGAGGTGTGGATACATATGCTCCACATTCAGGGAAAGTCTACCGCGCATTCCTGAAAACGAGGAGTGGATACATGCGCTCCACATTCAGGGAAAGACTACCGCGAATTTTTGGCAACAAGGAGTGGATACATACGCTCCACATTCAGGGAAAGTCTACCGCGCATTCTTGAAAACGAGGAGTGGATACATACGTTCCACATTCAGGGAAAGTCAACCGCACATTCTTGGAAACGAGGAGTGGATACATATGCTCCACATTCAGGAAAAGTCTACCACGCATTCTTGGAAACGAAGAGTGGATACATATGCTCCACATTCAGGGAAAGTCTACCGCGCATTCTAAAAAACGAGGAGTGGATACATACGCTCCACATTCAGGGAAAGACTACCGCGCATTCTTGGAAACGAGGAGTGGATACATATGCTCCACATTCAGGGAAAGTCTACCGCGCATTCTTGGAAACGAGGAGTGGATACATACGCTCCGCATTCAGCGACAGTCTACCACGCATTTTATGGCAACGAGGAGTGGATACATACGCTCCACATTTAGAGAAAGACTACCGCGCAATCTTGAAAACGAGGAGTGGATACATACGCTCAACATTCAGGGAAAGACTACCGTGCATTCTTGGAAACGAGGTGTGGATACATATGCTCCACATTCAGGGAAAGTCTACCGCGCATTCCTGAAAACGAGGAGTGGATACATGCGCTCCACATTCAGGGAAAGACTACCGCGAATTTTTGGCAACGAGGAGTGCATACATACGCTCCACATTCAAGGAAAGACTACCGCGCATTCTTGAAAACGAGGAGTGGATACATACGTTCCACATTCAGGGAAAGTCAACCGCACATTCTTGGAAACGAGGAGTGGATACATATGCTCCACATTCAGGAAAAGTCTACCACGCATTCTTGGAAACGAAGAGTGGATACATATGCTCCACATTCAGGGAAAGTCTACCGCGCATTATCGGAAACGAGGAGTGGATATATATGCTCCTCATTCAGGGAAAGTCTACCAAGCATTCTTGGAAACGAAGAGTTGATACATATGCTCCACATTCAGGGAAAGTCTACCGCGCATTCCAAAAACGAGGATTGGTACATACGCTCCACAGTTACGGAGAGCCTACCGCGCATTCTTGGCAACGAGTGGATACATACGCTCCACATTCAGGAAAAGTATACCGCGCATTCTTGAAAACGAGGAGTGGATACATACGCTCCACATTCAGGGAAAGTCTGCCGCGCATTCTTGGAAACGAGGAGTGGATACATATGCTCCACATTCAGCGACAGTCTACCACGCATTTTTGGCAACGAGGAGTGGATACATACGCTCCACATTTAGAGAAAGACTACCGCGCAATCTTGAAAACGAGGAGTGGATACATATGCTCCACATTCAGGAAAAGTCTACCACGCATTCGTGGAAACGAAGAGTTGATACATATGCTCCACATTCAGGGAAAGTCTACCGCGCATTCCAAAAACGAGGATTGGTACATACGCTCCACAGTTACGGAAAGCCTACCGCGCATTCTTGGCAACGATACATACGCTCCACATTCAGGAAAAGTATACCGCGCATTCTTGAAAACGAAATGTGGATACATACGCTCCACATTCAGGGAAAGTCTGCCGCGCATTCTTGGAAACGAGGAGTGGATACATATGCTCCACATTCAGCGACAGTCTACCACGCATTTTTGGCAACGAGGAGTGGATACATACGCTCCACATTTAGAGAAAGACTACCGCGCAATCTTGAAAACGAGGAAAGGATACATATGCTCCACATTCAGGGAAAGTCTACCGCGCATTCTTGGAAACGAGGAGTGGATACATACGCTCCACATTCAGGGAAAGACTACCGCGAATTTTTGGCAACGAGGAGTGGATACATACGCTCCACATTCAAGGAAAGACTACCGCGCATTCTTGAAAACGAGGAGTGGACACATACGCTCCACATTCAGGGAAAGTCAACCGCACATTCTTGGAAACGAGGAGTGGATACATATGCTCCACATTCAGGGAAAGTCTACCGCGCATTCTTGGAAACGAAGAGAGGATACATATGCTCCACATTCAGGGAAAGTCTACCGCGCATTATCGGAAACGAGGAGTGGATATATATGCTCCACATTCAGGGACAGTCTACCGTGCATTTTTGGCAACGAGGAGTGGATACATACGCTCCACATTCAGGGAAAGACTATCGCGCATTCTTGAAAACGTGGAGTGGATACATACGTTCTACATTCAGGGAAAGACTACCGCGCATTCATGAAAACGAGGAGTGGATACATACGCTTCACATTCAGGGACAGTCTACCGCGAATTTTTGGCAACGAGGAGTGGATACATACGCTCCACATTCAGGGAAAGACTATCGCGCATTCTTGAAAACGTGAAGTGGATACATACGCTCCACATTCAGGGAAAGACTATCGCGCATTCTTGAAAACGTGGAATGGATACATACGCTCTACATTCAGGGAAAGACTACCGCACATTCTTAAAAACGAGGAGTGGATACATACGCTCCACAGTTACGGGAGGCCTACCACGCATTCTTGGCAACGAGTGGATACATACGCTCCACATTCAGGGACAGTCTACCGCGCATTCTTGGAAACGAGGAGTGGATACATACGCTCCACACTAAGGGAAAAACTACCGCGCATTTTTGGGCAACGAGGAGTGGATACATACGCTCCACATTCAGGGAAAGTCTACCGCGCATTCTTGGAAACGAGGAGTGGATACATATGCTTCACATTCAGGAAAAGTCTACCGCGCATTTTTGGCAACGAGGAGTGGATACATACGCTCCACATTCAAGGAAAGTCTACCGCGCATTCTTGAAAACGAAGAGTGGATACATACGCTCCACATTCTGGGAAAGTCTACCGCGCATTCTAGGAAATGAGGAGTGGATACATACGCTCCACTTTCAAAAAAAAGACTACCGCGCATTCTTGGAAACGAGTACTAGATACAGATTTTTTGCAAACACAATAAAATCAAATCGGCAGCAATAGTGAACCATCAGCCAATAAATCGACGTTAGCCGGAGCTCAAAATCATAAGTGGCAACTCTTTAAACGACATAATGGAACCGTGCCTAGTGCGCTAAGAATTGTTAGACCACTGACATGAGCGCTTTAAACGACACGATGAGTTACTTGTGCTGTTTATTGTTGATGTTAACATGAGCAAAAAATACGCACTAGAACACGATATGTAATTAAAAAAAATTAAACCTGTATTAGGCTACCTTGTATCAATGAGCACGAAAACCTATACTCTACATTCCGGAAGAGATAATCGCGTGTTCATACATAGACTACCGCGCATTCTTGGAAACGAGGAGTGGATACATACGCTCCACATTCAGGGAAAGACTACCGCACATTCTTGGAAACGAGGAGTGGATACAGATGCTCCACATTCAGGGAAAGACTACCGCGCATTTTTGGCAACGAGCAGTGGATACAGATGCTCCACATTCAGGGAAAGTCTACCGCGCATTCTTGGAAACGAAGAGTGGATACAGATGCTCCACATTCAGGGAAAGACTACCGCGCATTTTTGGCAACGAGGAGTGGATACAGATGCTCCACATTCAGGGAAAGTCTACCGCGCATTCTTGGAAACGAAGAGTGGATACAGATGCTCCACATTCAGGGAAAGTCTACCGCGCATTCCTGGAAACGAGGAGTGGATACATGCGCTCCACATTCAGGGAAAGACTACCGCGAATTTTTGGCAACGAGGAGTGGATACATACGCTCCACATTCAAGGAAAGACTACCGCGCATTCTTGAAAACGAGGAGTGGATACATACGTTCCACATTCAGGGAAAGTCTACCGCACATTCTTGGAAACGAGGAGTGGATACAGATGCTCCACATTCAGGGAAAGACTACCGCGCATTTTTGGCAACGAGGAGTGGATACATATGCTCCACATTCAGGGAAAGTCTACCGCGCATTTTCGGAAACGAGGAGTGGATACATACGCTCCACACTAAGGGAAAAACTACCGCGCATTTTTGGGCAACGAGGAGTGGATACATACGCTCCACATTCAGGGAAAGTCTACCGCGCATTCTTGGAAACGAGGAGTGGATACATATGCTTCACATTCAGGAAAAGTCTACCGCGCATTTTTGGCAACGAGGAGTGGATACATACGTTCCACATTCAAGGAAAGTCTACCGCGCATTCTTGAAAACGAAGAGTGGATACATACTTTCCACATTCTGGGAAAGACTACCGCGCATTCTTGAAAACGAAGAGTGGATACATACGCTCCACATTCTGGGAAAGTCTACCGCGCATTCTAGGAAACGAGGAGTGGATACATACGCTCCACATTCAGGGAAAGTCTGCCGCGCATTCTTGGAAACGAGGAGTGGATACATATGCTCCACATTCAGGGACAGTCTACCGCGCATTCTTGAAAACGTGGAGTGGATACATACGCTCTACATTCAGGGAAAGACTACCGCGCATTCTTGAAAACGAGGAGTGGATACATACGCTCCACATTCAGGGAAAGTCTACCGCGCATTCTTGGAAACGAAGAGTGGATACATATGCTCCACATTCAGGGATAGTCTACCGCGCATTATCGGAAACGAGGAGTGGATATATATGCTCCACATTCAGGGACAGTCTACCGTGCATTTTTGGCAACGAGGAGTGAATACATACGCTCCACATTCAGGGAAAGACTATCGCGCATTCTTGAAAACGTGGAGTGGATACATACGTTCTACATTCAGGGAAAGACTACCGCGCATTCATGAAAACGAGGAGTGGATACATACGCTTCACATTCAGGGACAGTCTACCGCGAATTTTTGGCAACGAGGAGTGGATACATACGCTCCACATTAAGGGAAAAACTACCGCGCATTCTTGAAAACGAGGAGTGGATACATACGCTCCACATTCAGAGAAAGTCTACCGCGCATTCTTGGCAACGAGGAGTGGATACATACGCTCCACATTCAGGGAAAGTCTACCGCGCATTCTTGGAAACGAAGAGTGGATACATATGCTCCACATTCAGGGAAAGTCTACCGCGCATTATCGGAAACGAGGAGTGGATATATATGCTCCACATTCAGGGACAGTCTACCGCGCATTCTTGAAAACGAGGAGTGGATACATACGCTCCACATTCAGGGAAAGACTACCGCGCATTCTTGGGAACGAGGAGTGGATACATACGCTCCACATTCAGGGAAAGTCTACCGCGCATTCTTGGAAACGAGGAGTGAATACATATGCTCCACATTCAGGGACAGTCTACCGCGCATTCTTGGCAACGAGGAGTGGATACATACGCTCCACATTAAGGGAAAAGCTACCGCGCATTCTTGAAAACGAGGAGTGGATACATACGCTCCACATTCAGGGAAAGACTACCGCGCATTCTTGGGAACGAGGAGTGGATACATACGCTCCACATTCAGGGAAAGTCTACCGCGCATTCTTGGAAACGAGGAGTGAATACATATGCTCCACATTCAGGGACAGTCTACCGCGCATTCTTGGCAACGAGGAGTGGATACATACGCTCCACATTAAGGGAAAAGCTACCGCGCATTCTTGAAAACGAGGAGTGGATACATACGCTCCACATTCAGGGAAAGACTACCGCGCATTCTTGGGAACGACGAGTGGATACATACGCTCCACATTCAGGGAAAGTCTACCGCGCATTCTTGGAAACGAGGAGTGAATACATATGCTCCACATTCAGGGACAGTCTACCGCGCATTCTTGGCAACGAGGAGTGGATACATACGCTCCACATTAAGGGAAAAGCTACCGCGCATTCTTGAAAACGAGGAGTGGATACATACGCTCCACATTCAGGGAAAGACTACCGCGCATTCTTGGGAACGAGGAGTGGATACATACGCTCCACATTCAGGGAAAGTCTACCGCGCATTCTTGGAAACGAGGAGTGAATACATATGCTCCACATTCAGGGACAGTCTACCGCGCATTCTTGGCAACGAGGAGTGGATACATACGCTCCACATTAAGGGAAAAGCTACCGCGCATTCTTGAAAACGAGGAGTGGATACATACGCTCCACATTCAGGGAAAGTCTACCGCGCATTCTTGAAAACGAGGAGTGGATACATACGTTCCACATTCAAGGAAAGTCTACCGCACATTCTTGGAAATGAGGAGTGGATACATATGCTCCACATTCAGGGAAAGTCTACCGCGCATTCTTGAAAACGAGGAGTGGATACATACGCTCCACATTCAGGAAGAGTCTACCGCTCATTCTTGGAAACGAGGAGTGGATGCATACGCTTCACATTCAGGGACAGTCTACCGCGAATTCTTGGAAACGAAGAGTTGATACATATGCTCCACATTCAGGGAAAGTCTACCGCGCATTCTTAAAAACGAGGAGTGGATACATACGCTCCACAGTTACGGAAAGCCTACCGCGCATTCTTGGCAACGAGTGGATACATACGCTCCACATCCAGGGAAAGTCTACCCCGCATTCTTGGAAACGAGGAGTGGATACATACGCTCCACATTCAGGGAAATCTACCGCGCATTCTTGGAAACGAAGAGTGGATACATACGCTCCACATTCAGGGAAAGTCTACCACGTATTTTTGACGAGGAGTGGATACATATGCTCCACATTCAGGGATAGTCTACCGTGCATTCTTGGAAACGATGAGTGGATACATACGCTCCACTTTCAAAAAAAGACTAACGCGCATTCTTGGAAACGTGTACTAGGGGGCTGTCCATTAATTACGTAAGGGCTTATGGCGGGAGGGGGGGTTTGATAAATCTTACGCGTCATACAAAAAATTTTGGGTTGTCATACAAAATGTCTTACAAGGGGGGGAGGGGGTGTCCAAAAATCGTAAAAATTCCCTTACGTAATTAATGGACAGCTCCTAGGTAGATGCAGATTTTTGTGCAAACACAATAAAATCAAATCGGCAGCATTAGTGAACCATCAGCCAATAAATCGACGTTAGCCAGAGCTCAAAGCCGATGGTAACAAGAGGTAAGAAGGGATATTGACCGAGTCCTTGCTTGCTACACGAACACCGTGTGATATTCAAATGGTTATTTAAAATGAGATTGCAGTGTTGGAACATACTTGAAAATATCAATGCTATTCGTCTGTATTCTGCTCGCTGTTGGCAAAAAAGGATTTTCATGTTCTGAACCTTAACCGACAAAAGCTTATCGTTGAAATTCCAACATAAGTCATACACATTGCAAAATTTCATGTTATCTTAAACGTGCTTAACCGTTATGTGTCCGACAAACTTTTTGCTTTTTTCTACACCGTGCTTTTTAAATGGGCGTTGGGTCCTGGGTACCCTGTCGGCCACATAAGGGTTAAAAGTGAACTGCGTTTAGTAGGCGAAGAAAAGTGAGCACCCTAGGTGGGGCAGAATGAACAACTTGAATTTTGTACATAATCAAATGTTAATTGCTAATTTCTTTTAATGTTAAAGCATTCATACATACAACAACTCCTGGTAATTTGAGGGGATTACGGGGTTCTCTATTAGTAGAGGCCCACAGTGTTGTAAAGAGTTCTAAGGAGCCTAGTTGAGCAGTTTCTAAACGGCAACACACAGATATTGAATTTTCCAAGTAAATTAATTGGAAATTCACGATAAAGCCTTACAGTAAGCATTAAAACAAAACAAAAACAAAATAGTATTTTGGTTGGTTGTAATGTTAATAATTTTCATTATAGTTTCAGCAGTTACTAAATTTGCCCCACCCTGATATTAAATTTTATAATTATCTTTTTTCAACAAAATCATTATACAGATATTCGAAAAATGTTATTCTCCGTGCAGCTGAAACCCGAAATATTCGGACAAGGAATACTACACAGCGCACTATTTCCGAAGTTAGGTCCGGATTCTGAGAACAATCCATCTTCGCTAGTCGAAAACTCCGATTTTCAAATATATTGATTATATAAATACATTTCATTGGATCATAACTTTGAAAAGGCCACATCAACATTGCGTAAACAAACACGTTTCTGTCGTTTTAGGACCTTCCGGGATCCACCCACGCATCTCACCACCATTAACAGATCTGTTAGGGGCGATTTCTTCACCCTGGCTTAAGCGTTAAGCCAGGTTTAACTGTATGGGTAAGCCTGGCTTACCGGTTAAGCCGAGGTGAAGAAATCGGCCCTTAGTGGTGGTGAGGTGTGTGGGTGGAGTTCAAAAGACATCAAGTAGATAGAAACCAAGGAACTGGCATCCCTATCCCACCAATGCAATAGTCCTGTTCAACGACGCAGGTTAAACTTGCTCGAAGTACAGTCTGTTTATAACACAGTCCCGCAAAGAGTGAAACCAATCTACAATTATGAAAACAAAGTCTGGCGAAGAAGAAGAACAACAATCAAAAGAAGTCGTCTTTGCATGTCTCTATATATACAGTCTCTAGCTCGAAGTAGCTGCATCCCGCTCTTACCCATTTGTCATCAAACGGGTAAGAGCGGGATGCAGCAACTTCGAGCAAGTTCAACCTAGGTCGTTGAACAAGACTAATGTTTTCGTAGCCAACATAACTGTGGCTCAAGCGTACGGCTCAGGCTGACAACCTATCTTTCAATGAGCCATTTTACGAAGTGACAACAATGTTGATGATGATATTGACTTTTACGTGTTATTGGACGCTACCTCCTGTCAAAATTCATTCATAAAATTGGCTCGTAAAATGGACTATACAGCAGCTTAATAGTTTTAATGCGGGGTAAGAAAACAAGACCATATTTAACAGTCCCCTGGTAGATCATGTTTGTTTACAAAATGTTGTTGTGGCTTTTTCAATAGTTAGTCTTGAGATATGTAAACATAGAAGTTACCCGAGTACTCTCAGAGATTGATCCACAACGTTTATCTTCCAGAACCAATGATTCCTCTGACTGCCGCAGGATAATTCCCCTGGTTGACAGAAGTTTATGTTTTCAGCAACAGTTGCTGGTTACCAGAAGAGATCGCATTTGACAGCTGCACGATCTGGCAATCAGGGGAATTATCCTGCGGCAGTCAGAGGAATCATTGCTTTCAAGAGGATTCTTGCGGTGGTTCTGGCTTACGGAATATGAAAGTCTTCTTTCGACCAACGGAGAAACCTTTTTTGGCAGCAGAAGGAATGATCTTCGAAGGCCGGAAAAATCATTATTGCTTTTTCCTTCTGCTTTGGGAAGATGATTTCGACAAAAATAATTAGATGTTTTCTCATGTGACCAATTATTTGTCAAAGGAGAAATCATCTTTCAAATCCTAATGAATCTTCAAACAATTATTGTCTAAACCATCTTCCTAAAGCAGGAGGAATCTTAAGAAAACAATAATGATGCTTCCGGCCATCGAAAGATCTTTCCTTCTACTGAGGAAGTAACATCATCTTGTAGAAACCTACCTGCTGTACTTCCTCCAGCTGGCTTTTTTGGGAATCGGTCGGGCAATGACCAACCACCGCCACCACGGAACATCACTCCGATAGTCCTGTTGCTTGGGCAAGGATAGAGCTGTATCGGCTAGAAAAAAGGGAAAACATAAAATTCCAGTCCCTTAAATTATTGTATATGTTTAACTTACCTATTAAATAGATTTTTTTCACAAAATTTCGCCATTTCCCGTACAAAATGGGATTCTCACATGGCCGACCGAGAAAAAGTTTGACAGATGAAGATACGGCCGACCGTGCACGCTCACTCAAAACTGCTTAAAAAAGGTAGTTTTTACCCTGCAGGGGTGGGCCAGATAATAACCGACCACACGGAAAAATCACAGTAACTGAATTTTAAGCTTATTTGAAATTATTTTAGGGTCTCCTTTCTCATTTGGAAACATCCATAAATTACGTCACGCTTTTAGGGGGGAGGGGGGGGGGGGTTCAGAAAAGTGTGACAACCAATAAAAAAATTTCAGAGGTTTCATACAAAAAATGTGTCAAAGGGGGGGGGGGGGGGGGGTTGAAAATGGGCAATTTTTGCGTGACGTAATTTATGGACGCTCCCTTTGTTCTCTTCCATTGTTGACTGAGAGTGAAAAGCAAAGCAACCCAACTGTGGCAGAAGAAAATACAAATTAAGTAAACGTATAATAAAACGCTAAGATCAGTTTATTCAAAAAAATAAATGGACAAATTAATGTTACCCAAATATGAATGAACTTGGCGCGCGGGAAAAAAATCGTACACGGAACGGAAAACTCAAACAACCTACACGCGGAACCAGAAATCAACCCAAATATACACGCTTAGATCAGTTTACCTTTTTTCCAAAGAGTGCACAACCGCAAATATGCGTAAATGATACTCAAATATAGGTTAACAAAACTCAAATATGGGTAATGTGGACACACATATGAGTAATTGTAACCCAAATATGGGTTAATATTACCAATAAATGGGGTTGTGCACTTTACCAAAATATGAGTTTTATTTACCCATATTTGCGTAAAGTTTACGCTAATTTGAATAAAATTTACCCATATTTTAGAAAAATAGGTAAACTGATCTTAGCGTGTAGGTTCTTTTCTCTCATATCGGCTCTTTCGTGCGAGAACCCAAATTTGGCTAAACCGCGTTAAAGCTCTGAGTGGGTAGTTTCCTTTTGATCCCGGCAAAAAATTGCAACTCATCGCAAAGTTCTTTCTACCCATCGTTGAATTTCGAAACGACCCTACACGCTTAGATCAGTTTACCTTTTTTCCAAAAAGTGCACAACCGCAAATATGCGTAAATGATACTCAAATATAGGTTAACAAAACTCAAATATGGGTAAAGCGGACACACATATGAGTAATTGTAACCCAAATATGGGTTAATATTACCTATAAATGAGGTTGTGCACTTTTCCAAAATGTGAGTTTTATTTACCCATATTTACGTAAAGTTTACGCAAATTTGAATAAAATTTACCCATATTTTAGAAAAATAGGTAAACTGATCTTAGCGTGTAGTGGGTTGAAATATACCCACTTTTGGGTAAACGACAAAAAAAAACAAATTTGGCACGGATATTATAGGCCAGGTAGCTGCTTTTCGCTTTGTTTTTGACAACATTGCGGAAGGGAGAGCGAGGAAACAACCCACTTCTGGGCAAAAAGTTCAAGCGGTTTACTTATTTTTGCGTTCTTTTAACGTATTTTTTGGGTAGTCTGTTTTTTCTTAGCACGGAATCGCCAAACTACCCAAAATTGAGTTCTTTTGACGCAATCCCATAGTTCCGCCCAATAAGCCAAAGTTTAGTAAATCGATTAAACTCACACTATAGGTAAATTACCTTTACCTCCAGCAAAAAAATATACTTAAGAATAGGTAAATTCAACCCAAGACCCCCCCTCATTCAACCCAAATTTGAGTATAGAGGTAATCACGTTCAAATGTATGCGTGCCTTTTTTGTAGATGTAGTTGTGAAACTACGAGGAAAATATTTGCACTCTTGCCCCGGACGTTAGTTTTATCATTATTTACCCGTTTTACCCCATTCGATTGGGTAATATTTGCATATGCAATCTGAATAGCCTTTCAATCGGCGTGCACTTTTGTGTGAGGAAAGATTTGCGCTAGTGTTCGTGTGTTGAAATGCCACTCTATACCTACATTTACTCAATATTGGCTTATTGGGCTCAAGGACCCCCATTGGGTAGATGCATCTCCGTTTATTTTTGATATTGTCGTCGCGGTTGAAACCCGAAGATTCCCCACACCCGACAATCGAATTTTCTCAAAATCCATACGTCAAACCTAACGTCGGACATAGTGCGCTGGACAGCGGACCTGGCCCTCTATCCAGCGCACTGTGCCCGACGTAAGTCCGACACACGGTTTTGGAGAAACATCGATTTTCGCGTGTCAAAAATTCCGATTTTCAACTGTACGAACAATAACATCGGTGGGGTAAAGAGGGAAAACAACCTAATTTTGGGTAACTAGTTTATTCAATATACTCAGCTTTGAGTAAAATCGACTCAAAAATTAGGTAGTTTGATTTCTCCGTGTACACTCAGAAATGAATAAAGTCATTAATGAATATTTTCTATGCAAAATTGCGGTTCGACTGGGTTCATGCATTAAAAATAAAATAGTTTTGAAAAACTATATAACATTTAGTATTCAGAATGCATACTTTTTAGTTTTTTTTAAAAACGTTGTCCCATATGACTGCTTCTAATTTGTATGCATTTTATGTATAAATTTTAGTAAAATTGAGTTTCCTTCATATTAATCAGAATATCAATACAAAATATCGACAAATTATTACAAAAGCAGCCTAAACTCTGCTTAAGGTGTTTTAAATTTATTTTGCTGATTAAATATATCGTAAAGACAAAGTTCAATAAAAAAAAATCGATAAACATTCATATGATTCTTGTTTCCGGTTTGATGAATCTCAGAGCGAACTTGTGGACTATCCTCCACTTCTCATAAACTGCTGATGGGCTCCTCCGATTCAGTTAGCCAAAACCTTAGCCTCCAAACTTTTGTGGAGGCTTGTCCTTGAAAATCAGATCAATCTACGAACAAAATTGCAAAGTCCGTATTTCATGAATTTTTTTCAGTAAACCTGTTGAAACTCAAGGCGCAACGGATACGGCACAGACAAACAGACGTGTCACTTGGAAGAAAATGCGATAAAAATTATCGTCACGCAAACATAATCGCCCAATGCTAATTATGCTGTGGTACGCAAATCCACTGAGTAGATGTCGGTAGTGAGCAAACGTCAAACAGGAGCAAAAACGATGCGAGCGCCATGAGCGAGCGATTTGCGAACTACGGAATATTTGAATAATCCGTTAAAAAGTGAAACGATGGGAAGTGAGTAGAGTGAGACGTCTGTTTGTCTGTGGATACGGTTTTCAACCAGACAACCGACCGGATAGTACACGTCCCGGAATTCGCGATATTCAGGAGAAAGTAAAACGCACTTTACTTTGTCTACATGTTTAATGGTCAACAGACTAGTACGGACTAAAAACTATAAACATAAATACATTGTCAAAATCCTTCAGCATGAACGCTTCGTCAATACACACATACATTCAAACAAACTCTTGAACACTCAAACAAACTGTCATTATCATTACCAGGGGGCTGCCACTACACTTCTCCAACACTCCTCCTTAGTGCAGCCCTCATCTTCTTACCAACTACTGATAATACGCCACAAGCAGTCAACTCCTCCTGTTTTGAAGCTCCGTGTCTACTGCTCCAGGTAATATAGACCGCCGCATTTCTTGCCGACTGCAATAACGTTCTCACCCTCCAGAATCCTGCACCCAGTTGGACCAAACAGTACACTGTAGCCGTTTTCGGTGATTTGGCTGACCGACAGCACATTTCCAGTCAGCCCAGGAACAAACAACAAATTATTAAGTTTTATTTCGACACTCTCGCCAAGCAATCCGCGACCGACGATTCTCCCCGTCCCGCATCCTCTTGCCATCAATGTTCTTCCATCCGCTAACGTAACCTTCTCTTGACATGGCATTCTGCTACTCAAACTTGCCACTGAACCAGTCATATGCTTGGTGCAGCCAGTGTCAATGATCCATCTGCTTTCTTTTGGCACTTCACTTCCAGTCCGTGTTGTAAAACACACATTTCGATTACTACTGTCGCTTCCTGGATGAGATCGACGCACCGACTTTGTTTGACTTTGTTTTTGTACACTAACTTCCGCTTGTTCCATCAAAATTGGACAATTCCACCGAAAATGACCGTCTTGTCTACAATAATAACAGTGTTTCGCTTTTCTTCTGTTTTCCGGTTGCACAACAGACTTCATCGCCTTCTCACAAAAATTCTCCTGCACCTCACTTTGGTTTCTTCTACGCCATTCATCCAGCAGCTTACCCTTCACATAGTCTAACTTCATATCTTCTTCCGGTCTACCCTCCAGGGCTGTAACAAGTGTGTTGTAAGTCTCTGGCAGGCTGGACAACAAAATTGCTACAACCAGATGCTCCTTCAGTGCTTCACCCATTCTTGCCAAACGATGAGCCAAATTTGTAGCCTCCACTAGATGCTCGGACATTTTTCCCCCGGGGCCACCGGGGGGAACATTCAATTAACCAGAACGTTAATCGAAACACATTTCGAATGCACTAAATTCTCTTCAGAGTGCGTTTTTATTACACTTTCTTCGTGTCAACCAACACAGATTTTCAAAAACTTGGGAGCAATCGCTTCCTTAGGGTCCCAGCTAACTCCCAATATGCGGGTTGTGACCTTTCGGTTTGCCAAAACCTTAGCCTCCAAACTTTTGTGGGGGCTTGTGCTTGAAAATCAGATAAATCTACGAACAAAATTGCAAAATCCGTATTTCATGAAATTTTTTCAGTAAACCAACACGGATTTTCAAAAACTTGGGCGCAAACGCTTCCTTAGGGTCCCAGCTAACTCCCAATATGCGGGTTGTGACCTTTCAGTTAGCCAAAACCTTAGCCTCCAAACTTCTGTGGGGGCTTGTGCTTGACAATCAGATCAATCTACGAACAAAATTGCAAAATCCGTATTTTATGAAATTTTTTCAGTAAACCAACACGGATTTTCAAAAACTTGGGAGCAATCGCTTCCTTAGGGTCCCAGCTAACTCCCAATATGCGGGTTGTGACCTTTCAGTTAGCCAAAACCTTAGCCTCCAAACTTTTGTGGGGGCTTGTGCTTGAAAATCAGATAAATCTAAGAACAGAATTGCTAAATCCGTATTTCATGAATTTTTTTTAGTAAACCAACACGGATTTTCAAATACTTGGGCGCAAACGCTTCCTTAGGGTCCCAGCTAACTCCCAATATGCGGGTTGTGACCTTTCGGTTTGCCAAAACCTTAGCCTCCAAACTTTTGTGGGGGCTTGTGCTTGAAAATCAGATCAATCTACGAACAAAATTGCAAAATCCGTATTTCATGAAATTTTTTCAGTAAACCAACACGGATTTTCAAAAACTTGGGAGCAATCGCTTCCTTAGGGTCCCAGCTAACTCCCAATATGCGGGTTGTGACCTTTCAGTTAGCCAAAACCTTAGCCTCCAAACTTTTGTGGGGGCTTGTGCTTGAAAATCATATAAATCTAAGAACAGAATTGCTAAATCCGTATTTCATGAATTTTTTTTAGTAAACCAACACGGATTTTCAAATACTTGGGCGCAAACGCTTCCTTAGGGTCCCAGCTAACTCCCAATATGCGGGTTGTGACCTTTCAGTTAGCCAAAACCTTAGCCTCCAAAC
>NC_085138.1:392127938-392138385 GCF_035046485.1 Aedes albopictus | reverse complement strand
AACAGCAGTTCCATCTTGTTGTGTTCTGGTCCCCTGTCTTGGTGATGGTGAGTACTTTGTCTGTGTGTGCCTGCTTGGTCTACTGAACTGCCTATGCGAAGCAAGAAAATCTGAAAAATGCTAACATGACGCTCGAGAAAGTGTGACAAGCACACGGAAACCGCATTTTGATGATGTGCTATGGGAAAATGGTCATTTAATGAGTAATTCCGCAAATATTCAAGGGCACTACGGGCAGCGTAGAGTTTGATCTCTTTGAACAGATGTACATTTCTGAGTTAGAATGTAATATATCAAAGCACTCATAAGGTTTACAAAAATTCAAGTTCAGTACTCAATTACGTTGGAACGGTTTTTAGTACTGAGCACCCATGGTGCTGCAGAAGACCGAAGTGGAAGATCTTCACTCCATTCTGGGCGATTGACCACCATCACCCTGATCTTAAGGCTCAAATGAGAATCGCTTACCTTACCTTGCCGGTCAGACTAAGGCCTGATTGGCCTTTGCTGTACATAGTAGTCGTCTCCATTCTACTCGGTCCATGGTTGTGTGCCTCCAGTTCCGCACTCTGCGAAGGGTCCGCAGATCGGTCCATCTAGTTCACTGCGCACCACGTCTTCTTATACCGGTCGGATGACTCTCGAGAACCATTTTAGTCGGGTTGCTATCCGACATCCTGATGACGTGACCCGCCCACCGTAGCCTCGCGGTGTGGACGATGATTGGTTCACTCAGCAGCTGATGTAGCTCGTGCTTTATTCGCCTTCTCCCATTCCCGTCTTCCATCTGCACTCCGCCGTAGATGGTACGCAACACCTTCTGTACGAATACTCTAAGGACCTGTTGATCCTCTGCACGTAGGGTCCATGCATCGTTCCCATAGAGGATTACCGGTCTGATCAGCGTTTTGTAGATAGTTAATTTCGTATTACGGCGAACTTTATTCGATCGTAGAGTTCTGCAGAGTCCAAAGTAAGCTCGATTTCCTGCCGCAATGCGTCTCTGAATTTCTCTGCTGGTGTCGTTGTCGGCGGTCACCAGGAAGCCCAAGTACTCGAATTTTGCAACCGCCTCGATTTCATTACCATCGATAGAAATTCGGGGTGGCGGGCGCGGCGATTCCTTCCTGGAGCCCTTTGCCATCACTTTGTCTTCGACACATTAATGACTAATCCGATTTGCCGGGCTTCACTCTTTAGTCGGATGTACGTTTCCGCCATCGTCTCAAATTTACGAGCTATAATATCATTATCATCAGCGAAACCAAGCAGTTGAACGGACTTCGTAAAAATCGTTCCACTCGTATTTATCCCCGCTCTCCTTATTACATCCTCTAAAGCAATGTTGAACAGCAAACACAAAAGACCTCTGCAAGATTCGAAGGGACTCGACAGTGTCTCTGATACTCGAACTACGCACATCACTCGATCCATCGTCGCCTTGATCAATCGTATCGGTTTTTCAGGGAATCCGTATTCGTGCATAATCTGCAATAGCTGGTCTCGATCGATTGTATCATACGCCGATTTAAAAACGATGAACAAGTGATGTGTGGGCACGTTGTGTTCGCGGCATTTCTGCAACACCTGGCGGATGGCAAACATCAGGACCGTTGTAGCGCGTTCACCCATGAATCCAGCCTGATATTGCCCCACGAACTCTCTTGCAATCGGTGATAGACGGCGGCATAAAATTTGAAAGAATACCTTGTAGGCAGCGCTCAGTAGTGTGATCGCGCGGTAGTTCTCGCTATTGAACTTGTCCCCTTTTTGTAGGCGGGACAAGCGATATCTTCCATCCATTCCTCCAGTAATACTTCCTCCTCTCAAATCTTGGTAATGACCCAGTGTAGTGCTCTCACCAGTGTTTCTCCACCGTATTTTAGAAGCTCGCTTGGTAGTTGATCTGCTCCAGCGGCTTTGTTGTTTTTCAACCGGCCAACCTCCTCCTCAATCTCTTGGAGGTCAGGGGCCGGGAGTCTTTCGTCCTGTACACATACTCCAAGATTTGTTACCACGCCACCTTCGGTGCTTGCAACGTCGCCATTGAGGTGCTTAACGTAATACTGCCGCCACCTCTCGACCACCTTACGCTCGCTCGTGAGAAGATTCCCGTGATTGTATCGGTACATATCGGTTTGTGGAACATAGCCTCTGCTCGAGCGGTTCAGCTTCTCGTTGAACTTCCGTGTGTCCTGAGCGCGGTACAACTCTTCCATCGCTTCGCGATCTCGTTCTTCCTGCTGGCGCTCCTTCCTCCTGGATTCTGCCTGTTCCGCGCTTGTCTATAACGTGTCTTATTTGCTCTCATACGGTGTTGCAGCATTCTCACCCATGGTGCATTCTTCTCTTTTTTCAACTGTTCAAATTCGCCGTCATATCAATCGTTTCTGTAATTCTGGGTCATGAAGCCTAGTGTTGCAGCCGAGGTACTACCTATGGCGGATCGGATGTCCCTCCAGCCATCTTCAAGTGCAGCTGTGTCAAGCTGCTCATCCGTTGGTAGGGCCACTGCTAACTGCTGCGCGTTGTCTTGAGCCACTTCTACGTTACGCAGCTGCTCGATGTTGAGTCGCGGCGTTCGACTTCGACGCGTGGTGATAACTGTCGAAAGTTTTGAGCGCATGCATACAGCGACTAAGTAGTGATCCGAATCTATATTCGCACTGCGGTATGTGCGGACATTGATTATTTCCGAGAAAAAATTACCGTCGATTGGAACGTGGTCGATTTGGTGTTCTGTTTGATGATCTCCAGGTGGCTTTGTGGATATCTTTGCGGGCGAAGAAGGTACTTCGGACTACCATACCACGGGAGGCTGCAAAGTTTACGCATCGCTGGCCGTTAGCATTCGATACGGCGTGCAGGTTGTTTCGCCCGATTATCGGTCTGTATATTTCGTCCCTTCCTACCTGCGCATTCATGTCGCCGACAACGATTTTCACGTCACGCGGCGAACAACCATCGTATGTTTGCTCTAAGCGTAGAACGCTTCTTTTTCGTCATCAGGTCTCCCTTCGTGTGGGCAGTGCACGTTGATGATGCTGTAGTTGAAGAAACGGCCCTTAACTCTCAACATGCACATCCTTGCGTTGATCGGCTGCCACCTAATCAAACGTTGTCGCATCTTGCCCATCACTATAAATCCTGTTCCCAGTTCATTGGTGGGACATAGCTTTGGTAGAAGGTAGTCGCTTGATGCCCGATTTTCCACACTTTCTGTCCAGTCCAACAAAGTTCCTGCGACGCCATGAATGTTTCAGTTGCGGGGATGTAGTTCGTCGTAGGTTATCCGGTCACATCCTGCGAAACCAAGTAACTTGCAATTCCACGTTCCAAGTTTCCAATCGTACCCAGGTAACCAATAAGCAGTTAAAATGGCATTAAGGGGCTGTCCATAAAGATGCTGGGTCATTAGGCCGAAGGTCATTAGGCCGAAGGCCATTAGGCCGAAGGTCATTAGGCCGAAGGTCATTAGGCCGAATGGTCATTAGGCCGAATGGTCATTAGGCCGAATGGTCATCAGGACGAATTGAAAGTTAGCCGTTGTTTTTACCTTTTCCAACAATTTTTGACAAAAACTAGTTTAACAATGGAACTAGAAAGAATAGCCTATGTTTTAAAGAAGGAAAAATTTATGAATTGAATATCAGCAGTTTCAGCGCCAAAAACTATTTCAGCAATGATACTAGAAAGAACAGCCTATATTTAAAAGAAGGAAAAATTCATGTATAAAATATCAGTAGATTCAGCATCAATAAAGTATCTTCGTGCCTGTCACACGATACACACATGCAAAATGGTCATTTGCAGAGGAAGCTCTCAGTTAATAAGCTGAGAAGCAGGCCTTGTCTCAGTGGGGACGTAACGGCAAGAAGAAGACCCAATGACCATTCGGCCTGATGACCATTCGGCCTGATGACCATTCGGCCTAATGACCATTCGGCCTAATGACCATTCGGCCTAATGACCATTCGGCCTAATGACCTTCGGCCGAATGGCCTTCGGCCTAATGACCTTCGGCCGAATGGCCTGACACCGTCCATAAACCACGTGGTCATTTTTTTGGGACTTTTCAACACCCCCCCCCCCCCGTGGTTATTTGTCAATACAAAATTTTTTATTTGTCCATACAAAATGGTCATTGGCCGAACCCCCCCCCCCCCCCCCTCATGAGCACGTGGTTTATGGACAGCCCCTAATTCGGCACTATATGCGCCTTTACAGCAGGTCATTAAATGCTAATCTGCCGTATATGCGCCATAAGTGCTAATTAAATGCAGGTTTTGGCCCAATGTACGGCTGATCCCTCCTATCCCCCAGAATGTCAAAAATAAAAACAAATATTTTCCCCTGCCCATTTAACGGTTTCCCTTCTCTTCTATTTTTTCTCACTGTCCCGTGGAACTTTTTCGGTTCGAGGCATTGCCGAAACTGTCGTTGTATTTGTTTTTTTTTTTTGCTTATTTTGACCAAATTAGGATGCGATCCCTCGATCCTCGGGTTGACGATGCTGCTGAAACGCACTACAGGGTAAGCTAAGATGATTAGATATTGTGCGTTGGATTTTTGATTTTTAAGGCTAACATCTATAGATTCTTCGTTATGTTATGGGCTCGGTAGGTGCTGATAATGAAATCGACCATAGGAAACCAGCAATGGAATTTATTTGCCATAGCATGTTTTTCCCATTGATCTTCTACATTGTAACCTATGAATGGCAAAACATTGCGCCAAGGGCTGAAAGTCTCTATAATATAGCTAAATCAAATCAATCAAAACATGCGAATGATAGTGGCTTCTACAGTCATGATACGTGAAGTAGAAGTGGAAATGTTTTGAGGTTTAAGCATCACTCATCCCTCTTAGCAGTTTTATGGCAATAAAGAAGCAGTTATGATGCCTGTTAACCAAAACTTACCGTGCATTTGAAATGCTACGCAACTGCTGTCAGATTTTAAGTAGCATTCAAATTGTTAATATAGGGCAGTTTAGCAGCCGTACTGCTATTATACGGCAGTAAGCAGGTCGAATGCAGATATGAAACAAAAATACAGCTTATTCAAATGCTTATTGGTTACCTGGGTAGTCCTTTTTTCGTAGCGTGGGTCTTTGCGATTATATCGCTTCGTAGGGTATTGGTTCCCTTCTTAAGCATGTGGTTCCCATTTTCATCCTACGAAAAACAAAGGATTGAAGCGCTGTTTGTTTTGTTTCTTATTTTTGTATTTTTTGTTAGAAGTGAGCACCCATGAAAACAAAAAGAACGGAATCAAACGGTGCCGCAATCGCTTGTTTTCGAATAGGATGAATATGGGAGCATGATATTAATGATGGATCACGAGTATTGTGTTATTCTTTGCTGAGTATTGTGTTGTTCTTTACAGAGAAGAACATTAATCAACAGTTGGTGAGATCTTTCCAATATTATTTATTTATAAATAATTTTACTTCAGTATATTTACTTTATAACTGCATATAAGTTGAAAATTCGCTATTTTCAACATCCTTTCATCTATTGGAAGATGCTTCAGTTCTGGGCTCTTTCTAAGTTGATGAAGGGATTTATAAATGCTTGCAAGGACTTGGCCAGGTGTGTGGAGCTGAGTGAATCTATGACATTGTAGATAGTAGCGACATCAGCAATGTCAATGGAAATATTCAGCTTTGCAACTCCATCCAAGATTTGTGCAAGTATTCATGCTATGCTATGCTATGCTATGCTATGATATTAATGATGGAACACATACCCTATTTTCTCCTATGTTATTCGCAATGGGGATTTTTAGGGGTGGCTTATAGGGCCTACGCCAACACCCCTGTCTCGCCGGAAGGCCATCGTGCCAGTTCTGTTTAACGTGCCAACCAACACTGGGACGACCACGCTGATGGGGCTACCACATTGGATCTAGCTAGGCGTGATGCAGCATTTCTTACTCAGCCGCTGGATGCCAGAACAGACGCTGTTTGAGCAGCACCTCCTTGGTGAACAGACGCTCTAGACGTGCCTCCTCAATCTTGCTGCAGCCAGAAGGACAACAGTGCCTAGGGTGCACTACCAGCTATGTACACAACTCTTAGCTGATGGTCTTTGTCATCGATTGACCCGTGCAAGTTCGAGGTAGGAACATGTGAAGATCTGAGTGGAATCAATGAAGGCATCTCGGTAGAATTTATCGAATGCATCTCTTAAGAATCTGGTAGTGTTCCCTGAAAGATTTTTTATAAAGAGTCCTTTCAACCGTTATGTGTCCGACACACTTTTTGCTTTTTCTACACCGTGCATTTTAAATGGGCGCTGGATATCCGGGTACTCTGTCGGCCACATAAGGGTTAAATATCCTAGAGGAACTCCTCAAAGAATCACAGGAGAATTCTCTGAAGACATCATTGAAGGATACTTTGGAGGAATTCCAACAAAAAATAATGTAAGAATTCTAGAAGATATCCCAGGAGAAATCACGGAAGGAATCCCGAGAGGAATCCCTAAAGGAAATCCGGAAGCAGTCTCTGAAGAAATCTCTAAAAGAATTCCGGTATGAGAATCTGAAAGAATCCCTAACGGAATAGTGAAATAAATCTGGGAAAAAAATTCAGAAGGATTCTCTAATACGGTCTGGAAGGAATGCCAATAGGAATACCTTAACAAATTCAAGGAATAAAACCTGAAAATGCCAGAAGAAACTCCGGGAGAAATCAATGAAAGAAGCTTGGGCGGAATACCGAAAGAAGTCGATAAAAAATCTCAGGAGAAAACAAAAAGAAATCGAATGCTCTAGGGATATCGACTGAAGAAATCCAAGGAGGAATCTCGGATGGAATTCCTGGAGGAATCTTTGACAGTAAATCAGGAAAAAATTCTATAGAATTCCCTGAAAATATTTAGAAGGAGTTCGAGTATACATAAATCTACTTTGGGAGAAACACTTTAAAAAATACTTGAAGAAGTCTCGAAAGAGATCCATTCAGGTTTCGTTGGAGAAATTCATCTCCGAAGTTGTACCTGAGGGAATCTCGGGAGAAAACCTAGAAAAAATCCCAGTGTAATCCCGGGGAAGTCAAAGAAATAATTCCAGTGGAAATCAATGAAGGAAACTAAGAAGAACTTAGAATTCCTTCTAAAGGAATCCCGAGACGAATATTTGAAACGATCCCTGCATGAATCTACATCAATACAGCATTCAGTTTGCTGTAAAAGTTGTCTTTGTCCTGCATTTCGGGAGTAAAGCTTCCGGTAGAGGAGCATTTCATATTCAACCACTGAATGTCTGCCGTTTGAGTCGCGCCCCATTGGTGAACAGACGGTCAGGATTTACCTCCTCAATAAAGCTGAAGTCAGAAGGACTAAAGTGTCTAAGCTACACACGAGCTTAGCATACAACTCTTAGCTAATGATCTTTATCATCCACTGATCCGTGGAAGCATGAGGTAGGAATTTGTGATGGCAAGAGCTATATAGAACAATCCACCTAGAACATCCAAAGTCATCCTCTGTCAAACTCCTTAACCGACGCGTGTACGCTTGTGTTTCTTATGAGCCATGTAGGTCTCGAACAAGCTCTAGAAGGAGCTTTTATGCTTGAGTGTTTTTTTTTTGTTTCTATTGACATGCATTTTAACATTTGAACAAATTGTACACTCAAATGCCAAAATAATCAATTGGGTTATTTGGGAAGAACTTCTATGGTTCGTCATAGGTTATTGTGGAAAATCTTGAACAAGTTTCTGCAGGATTACAAATGGAACTTTTAGAAAAATTTCTGAGAGAAAAAAATATTAAAGAAAAAACTCCAGAAGAAATATTTAGAGGGATCTTCTCAAACATTCATGGAGATAATCCAGAAGTAATTATTAAAAATATTCCTGAATAAAATCAAGAAAATTGCTCGAGGAATTTGTGGAAAAAAATCCTTGAGGAATTACTGAATTACCACCAATTCACAATTTTTTCAATACATTTACAACCACACATCAAGGATAACACTCGATGATCATATGTGTAATATTTTCCCAATGCTTTGCTTTTACATCTTCAATATTTTTATTACCATATAATTTTACTGTTTGTGACAGCTGAACTGCTCCGCAAATAAGTTATTCCCTTCTCAGTAGAACACTGCAACCCCCGCATGGCTTGGCATATTTGTGTATCATCTTCACAGTCCACTCCTTTATCACGATATTTTCCTCGCTCGAGTAGCTCCTCTCGGAAACCCAAGAGTTGAGATGAGTAGGTACCACCGGCAGCAGCAGCACCCCCTCCCACACAATTGACGGCGTGAGCCCGAGACGATGTCGGCATTTTCCTTTGATGTTGATTTCAAAAGCTTTTTTCTCCTCTTTTGTTGTTGTTGTTGTTGTGATTTTTTTGTGTTCTTGTGCCATCATGCTCCCATCCCCACAGCAGGAGGAGTGAGTGTAATGAGGATGACGAAGGTTTCGTCCTAACTGTGACTGCATTTTCCGCTTTCGGGTGTGCACATCCCTGTATGTTGAGATTGCAGGAGGTTGTGTGTGTGTCTCCGTTGCCGTTATTATTATATTGCAGTGGCTGCTGGCTGGTGGCTTGTGCTGATGACGAAGAAGGCTTTAGTGCATCTCAATAGCAAATGGGGGTGAACTGTACAACAACCGACCGGCAGCGTTCACCCGGAGCACACTGATGAGTATGTGTTTGGCCCATCAACTCTTTTCACGTCGTCGTTGTTGAGCATAAAGTTGGTTGGTAATGATTAGTACGGTGGGTCGGGCTGTGTGATTGTTTCTAGTGTGAGTGTGACTGTATGCTGTTTTATTTTCTTGGACTAGGTTTTTCACAAGCATATCTTCATCACTGATCCTTAGGTCTGAGTGAAACGTGAAGGGGGCAGCCATTCAAGCAGTTTCCGGCCAACCGGTGTGATTAAGCATGAAGAAAATCTTGAGGCATTCAATCTCTTCACCGACTAGGCCTAGTTGGCTTCCCTTGGGGCGAACGTTGATGCTTGGTCATAGAAGATGAAAGGAGAAATGCCGACATAAGATATTCATCGTCATTAATTTGCCGGCGACCAGTGGTTAAGTGCTTACTTTTTTCGGGAAGTTGTTTGCCATTTGCTTTGAATATGGTTCTTTCATTTTTCATGCCGTGGAGAAAAAGTTCATAAATGCAGAAGACGTAGAAAATGCTAAAAGATATCTGTTAAAAACTTCTCCCTCAATCATCGAGTGCTTATACCCACTTATAAAATTTAATACAGAAACTAGTCTTGAATATACACACTACACATAATTTGGAATACCGTGTTTGGTAAATTTTTGACGAAAATAGAACAGCTGAATACAGCTATACTGCATTGTTTATTTTTTGCACCGGGTTTTGACAGTTAGTGTACTGAGCCAATAGAAATACACTAGAACGCCAATGGCGCCGTACTCAGTTTTCCTATTTAATTATTTTAATAACTTTAGTTGTAATAATTGATTATTTTTAAGTGCCCATCTTGTAGAGGACCTTTTGATTTGGTAAACAAAATTTATTTGACACTTATAGTACCGCTACTGACGCTGTAAGGGCGAGGCAAACTAGATGTTAGTCACACGAACAATCGCGACATTGGATTTCTGTGGCTGGTTTTTCTAATACTGAGCCTCAGTAAAATCGATTACCGAAGCTACTGAAATAGTTCTGCTGTCAAAAAAGTGCTGAACAGATAATTGAGTGTGTATAAAAACACATTTTCAGAAAGCTATGCATTATGCAAACCCACGGAGAATCTTTTGATTTTTCAATGAAAATTTACAGCTTCCGGTTTTTCTTGCTTGCAATTAAGGTATTCTGGTGATTTTATTATGTGCCGTTAGTTTCCATGGTAATTGAGAAACACATGGAGACGCGAGGTTGTTGATGTCTACGCCTACACTATCCATGTTAGGGGTCATTCAAATATTACTACCATCGTATAGCGAGGAGGGGGTCTATAAAAGTGTGCTACTCCATGTATTGCGTATACGAAAAAGTATGACAAAAAAGGGAAAGGAGTCTAAAATGTCCGAAAAATCATGGACGTCATATATTTACGTCGTCATTAAGTGGTATTTTATATTATGGCAGATGGCCTTTTTGCAGCACTTCTGTTTAACGAATCAACTTTTAAATCGCTAAAAATCGATGATGATGCATAAGTTTCGTGAAGATTTCTGCTGAAGTATCAAGCAAATATTCTTTAGTTGCTGTTACCATTTGAATGCCTAACAAGTGGGGCTATTCATCGTTGAAAACGTTGATTTCGGCTTATGGATTTGAATAACTCTCATAGGTATTTGTACAGCATATTCTATGATGTCAGTACAGTTTTTCATAACTTAGAACCATATCTTTCTCAAGCTATGGTTCGAGACCAAGATCAGAACCATTTGTTTTTACATTTCTAAAGTTGTACTTTTCTGCTTGTCTCTTTCGCAGGGC
>NC_085138.1:392116366-392127915 GCF_035046485.1 Aedes albopictus | reverse complement strand
TGAAATTTGTTTATAGACTCAACTCTTTGATTCACTTTGTCGGCTACTTGGCGCACGGAATTGCCTAACAGAAGCAAACAATGCGGAAGGTGTCGGTAGGAAAGCAACAAGGCTCAAGATTGCCTTGTCGAAATACCTGATACAGTCCAGTTCCAATACTGCCGATATGCTATAAAAATTCAACTCAGTTCGCTTGCCGGGAGTTGGTTAGTCGGCGCAGAAAGTAAATAGTGTGCCTGGAAGATTCGGAAGTTTGCTTGCTGGGAGTTGATTGACCAAGCGTAGAAAGTAAGGGAGCATCCATAAATTACATAGCTACATAGGGGTAAAGAGTAATCTGGGATTACGTGTTGAACCATGTTTTAAGCTGTTAGAACACAGGGAACATATATTTGTTCAAAAAGAAATAATGCTCAAACATCTTGTTTGAATCGATCGAATCGATCGATCAGTGTCAAACAGATGTTGTTTCTTTAGTTCTCACCTTGTTAAATATTTGACCCTGTGTACTTTTGGCCTTTCAGGAACTTTCGAAGCATTTTAGGCGCGATACAGAGACGTTACGGAGGAGTTTTCGAAGGTTTCGGAGTCTCTCAGGTGCGTTACATGGGGTCTGATGGGATTTAAGGGGTATTCTGGAGGTATTTCAGGAAATTTCAGAGCATTTTTGGCAGAATTCAGAGGGGTTACGGAAGCGTAACGAAGGAGTTTTCAGGGGTTTTGAAGCCTATCAGGTGCCTTACATGGGCTTAAGGGGGATTTTAGAGGCATTTCAGGAAGTTTCAGAGCATTCTAGGTACGATACAAAGGCGTTATGGAAGCGTTATGAATGAGTTTTCGGATGTTTCGGAGCCTCTTAGGTATGTTATATGCGGTCAGAGGGGGGTTTAAAAAGGATTTTGAAGGCATTTCAGGAAGATTTTCGGCATTTTCGGCAAGATACAGAGGCGTTACGGACGCGTTACCGAGAAGTTTTTGGGGGTTTCCGACCGTCTCAGGTGCGTAACATTGGATTCGAGGGGGTTTGAGGGAGATCTTGGAGGCATTTCAGTAAGTTTTCAGAGATTTTTAGAGACTCCATCACATTATCTTTTAACCGTCCCACATTGGAGTACATCATATCGAAACCTGATCATAAGTGGAAAAACTCAAAATGAATCAATTAGGTTTTCCGTTGTGTTTTTGCCAAGTGTAGTTATCGTGTAATCGTTTGACAGCTAAGCAAATGTTTTGTTTACGCTTATCAGAAGAAGTTTAGTGAAGCTGAATTTTAGCCGTTTTCTTTGATATAACTCACAGCGCGTGCAAGTTTTGACCGTACAAAGTGAATAAAATCAACGATGCCACACAATCAATTCAACGATACAGTTTGTTAAAGAAGGTTAATGATGTTATTCTGTTAATTTGAAACCCACACATTGTCGTTAAGTTTACATACAATATGAAAATATTGAAAAAAAAATTGATGGAATCCTGTACCGTTCATTCAAAATGAAATAAGTTGATTTTCCGGCTGTTTTGGTCACCCTAATGACGAAATAATCGGAGACACACTATATTGATTTTCTATGGAATGGTTGTACACATTATTAAAAAAAATCTTGTTGAAGTCGATTAGATTGGTTGTTTCTCACTGCTAGCTGAATTTATTGTTATAAAATTCATTGAATACTATGAAATACGTTTCATTACTTATTTGGATTGCGTTTGAGTTGCGAAAATACGTCAAAATAATTTTGATCAGTTTGATGTACCAGGTGCTCCACTGTGCGTCCCTGAAATACTCTTTGATTTAAATGTGTTCTTGAAAAACCCTGATACGACCCTAACCTAAAATGCCTCGAAACGTCCCTAAAACCTCCGTAATCCCATTGTAACGCCTCTGGAATCCCTTTGGACGCCTTTAATAGGGTTCCCCAAGTAGCATTCCAAGTTTTGTTCGGCTCTACAAAAGATCTTCTTGACCAATTTTATAAAACTTGCAATAAAACTGATTTGTACATCAAAACCTCTTGATAACCTCTTTAAGAGCATCTTCCGACTAAGTGGACCACTCTTGGAGAGGTTTTGCAAACCGCATTAAGAGTTGCAATAAACCCGTTTTAAAACCTAGTAGAAAAATATTCCATTCTCGATTGTTGTTTTTTTTCAACAAAAACTATGACAGTTCAGGAGGATACATCATTCGTAAGTAGGAAACGATCATTTCAAAGTAATATTTTAGTAGTTAATGTGTTGGTAGGCTTATGCGCATTCAATTTTACCGTGAATATTGGGTTTGCAGAATCATAAAATTAATGCGCTTCGAAAATAGTGAATATTATCATCTCGGAATGAAATAAATCAATTTGTGAATTTAGTAAAACTATCTCGAATCACAAGAAAACTCAGCAGAGAGAGTTTATTTATGTGAGCATGTTATGGAAATGGTGGCAAACTATCAATTTATTGCTAATTTGAGCAGAATTAACTATTTTCCATTCACGTCTGCTAGTTCTTCAATATGGCAACGACCATAATCAGCGAAAATGAAACGAAAGCAAGATTACTTTTATGATAACCGCAATAAACCTAGCAGTGTCGTAGTTTCTGCTTTTCCACCAACAGATGTCGTTACTAATCGAACGGATCGCCATCTGTTGAGAGTTTTAAAAGTTTTATTGTGGTAATAATGATTGCCAGAAGGTTTACATATCGGAAAGTTTTGTTTACTCTTAAAATCTGTCTTTATGGATATCTTCAAGTATATTATAAAATATTTTATCAATGGTTTTCATAAAGGCAGGTATAAAACTGTGAGTTTTAATTATTGATGTAATAAAACCCTAATAAAAATCAAACAAAACCAATCAGAAATGAAATTGTTACTTGGGTCCCCAAGTAACATTTTAAGTTCTGTTCGGCTCTACAAGAGATCTTCATGACCAATTTTATAAAACTTGTAATAAAACTGATTTATACATCAAAACCTCTTGATAACCTCTTTAAGAGCATCTTCCGGCTAAGTGGACCACGCTCGGAGAAGTTTTGCAAACCGCATTAAAAGTATCAATAAAACCGTTTTGAAACCTAGTAGAAAAATTTCCCATTCTCGATTGTTGTTGTTTTTTTTTTCAACAAAAACTATGACAGCTCAAGATGCAGAGAAGCTTCTTCGATGGCACGCAAAGTTCAGGACGATACATCATTCGTAAGTAGAAAGCAATTATTTCAAAGTAATATTTTATTAGTTATTGTGCTGGTAAGCTTATGCGCATTCGAATTTACCGTGAATATTGGGGTTGCAGAATCATAAAATTAATGCGCTTCGAAAATAGTTAATATTATCATCTTGAAATAAAGTAAATCAATTTGTGAATTTGGTAAAATTATCTCGAATCACAAGAAAACTCAGCAGAGAGAGTTTATTAATGTGAGCATGTTATAAAAAGGGGGCAAACTATCAATTCATTGCTTATTTGAGCAAAATTACCTATTTTCCACTCACGTTAGCTAATTCTTCAATATGGCGACAACCATAATCACCGAAAATAAAACGAAAGCAAGTTTACTTTTATGATGACCGAAATAAACCTAGAAATGTCGTAGTTCTGCTTTTCACCAACAGATGTCATTACTAATCGAACGGAACGCCCTCTGTTGAGAGTTTTAACAGTTTTATTGTGGTAATAATGATTGCCAGAAGGTTTACAAATCGGAAAGTTTTGTTTACTTTTAAAATCTGTCTTTATGGATATCTTCAAGTATACTATAAAACATTTTATCAAAGGTTTTCATAAAAGCAATCATAAAACTGCGAGTTTTAATTATTGCTGTAATAAAACCCTAACAAAAATCAAACAGAACCAATCAGCAATGAAATTGTTACTTGGGTCATAGACCCCCTGAAGAGTCCCTCAAACCCCTTGCAACGCCCTTTAAAGGCTCCTAAGATCCTTTGAATTGCCCTTAAAGCCCCTTGAAACGTCCCTGAAACCCCCTTGATACTATTGAAATGCCCCTTAATTCCTCGTAGTCTCAGTAGAATGCCAACAAATCTTGACAGAACACCCTTTAAAAGCTTCTCAAATCTCCTGAAACAACCCCTTAAAACGCCCCTGAAGCCTCTTGGACCCCCGTATTTAGGCTCTCTGTGAGCTTCTGGGACACCGACACTCCCCCACCCCCCCTCTCCACCCACACCTCATATGAACAGGAGCTTAACTTATGCATAGATATCTATCTTTTTATGCGTTTTGCCTTTCTCGTACACCATAGTGGTGTACGTTTACTCAAAAAACGAGTTTTCGATAGAAGGCTCGGAGGGTCTAGTCACACATACCAATCAACTCAGTTCGACGATTTGAGGTGATGACTGTGTACAAAAAGGTCACTCACTTTAAAGACTCTTACCATTGCACAATGGTCGAAAAACGATAAAGTTCGGCCAAAACTCTTTTTATGTGTTCAATCGAAGTTATAGGTTGTCTAGATATGTTATATAGTATTTTTAGTGTTTCAAAAGGGGTATTCAAAAATTACGTAACTTCAATAATTTTAAAAACGGTGTAAATCAGTAAACCCCAAATTTTTTGCGTGTTTTGTTAGAAAATCAATTTAAATTCAATTGAATGATCAACTTTCGATCAAAGCCAATCAAGTTTGTTCAAAACGTGTATGAAATGTGGGGAGATGAATTTTATTTTAGTCAAAAATGGAGAAAATAACGTAAAATATATGAAAATACATGACATTTTTAAAAAGCTCTAATTTGAAAAACTGCAAGTCTCTGAAAAATATTTAAACGTTTTTATGCAGCCCAAACCATGATGTTTAAGATGTACTATTCGAAATTGCGGCGACACGTGACGACACGAACCGTTTTGCCTTTCTCGTACACTAAGTGTACTGGAAAGGCTATATGTTCACTCCAAAAATGACTTTTTGATAGAAGGCTCGGAGGGTCGAGTCACATATACCAATCAACTCAGCTCGACGAATTGAGGTGATGTCTGTGTGTGTGTATGTATGTGTGTGTGTGTGTATGTATGTGTGTGTGTATGTGTGTGTACAAAAAAAAAACTCACATCACTTTTTGGCAGTAAACCTCAACTGATTTTAATGACCAACGGTTCATTCGACGCGGAATCTGGTCCCATTGTTTCCTATTGAAAATGGTTCGAATCGGTCCAGCCGTTCCGGAGTTATGGCCATTTAGGTGTTCCGGATCGGTACCCCAGGAAGGGGCCAGATATGAAAACGATACAAACCCAATCATGCGACACATCAAACCGCGGCACTTTTGAAAACATGATTTTTTTTTTTTTTTTTTTTTTTTTATCTGTATTAACGAGATTTTTAGCCCTAGGCTAGTTCATCTCGGGACCCACGCTTTACTTCCCTTCCGAAGGAAGAACTCACATTTTGTGAGTATGTCGGGAGTGGGATTCGATCCCAGGTCCTCGGCGTGATAGTCAAGTGTTCTAACCATCACACCAGGTCCGCTCCCTGAAAACATGATGAACGGTAAACAGGAAAATAGTCTCGGACCATATCTGAACCGGTAGTGTTCCGAAACCGGTTCCGGGTGACCCGCCGGAAGTGGCCAAATATGAAAGTGAACCAAACCCATACATGCGACACATCAAACAGCGGATTTTTCGATAACCTGATAAACAGTAGGCAGGAAAACATTCTCAGACCATATTTGAACCGGTAGTATTCTGGAACCGGTTCTGGGTGTTCCGCCGGAAGTGGCTAAATATGAAAGTGAACCAAACCCATGCATGCGATACATCAAACAGCGGCTTTTTCGATAGCCTGATGAACAGTAGGTAGGAAAATATTCTCGGACCATATATGAACCGGTAGTGTTCCGGAACCGGTTCCTAGTGACCCGCCGGAAGTGGCCAAATATGAAAGTGAACCAAACCCATACATGCGACACATCAAACAGCGGATTTTTCGATAACCTGATAAACAGTAGGCAGGAAAACATTCTCAGACCATATAGGAACTGGTAGTGTTGCAGAACCGGTTCCAGATGTCACGCCTGAAGTAGCCAAGTACAAAAGTTAATCAAAACCTTACATGCGACGCATCAAATCGCAAGCTCTTCAGGCAACCTGATAAACGGTTAATAAAAGAAAATAGTTTCAGATCATATTTGGAACAACCGATAGAGTTCCGGAACCGGTTCCGGGTGTCCCGCTGGAAGTAGTCAAATGTAGTAGAGATCAAAACCCATGCCTGCGGCACATTAAACAGCGACTTTTTGAATAACGTGATAAACGATTAGCCAGACAATAGACTCAGACCACAACGAAGATCTTTATAAAGGCTACCGATAGTGTTCAGGGACCGATCTAGGGTGTCCAGCCGGAAGCATGCGACACATCAAACCGCGGTCTTTTGTAAAATATGAGGAACGATTAGCAAGAAAATAGGCTCAGACCACATTAGAGGCTACCGATAGTGATGCAAAACCAGCATTGGGTGCTTCCTAGGGTGCTTCGCAGGAACTACAAAAATGAACAAAGTCAATGCAAGCGATAAATATGTGTAAGAGAACAAAATCTTGACTGAACTAAGGCCACATACATACAGACGTCTTACTCTACTCACTCTCCATGGGAGAGTGAGTAGCAGTGCTGCAAATTTTCGACAGGCCTTTATGATAGCGATATTTTGCTTTTTTCATTTTCTTCGTTTTGTTTTTCCTGTCAATGTTGCTTTCCGATCAGCAACACGGGAGCGAAATGAAATAGGTACTCACACTCACATGCAGCGTGCTGAAAGCGAGAGCTGACCGGGCTAAATTTTCATTCAATTTTCTGTATTTGAGTGTTTTCACCCTGACACTGATATTTTGCAGGACTGCTCTCCATTGTCCTTGTTTTCAACGATTGAATCAAATATTAATCGTTTTTGCTCGTTTGACGTCCCAGTTAACCACATATCGTATAACAATGTGTACGCAAAATCGTATCTTTATTTGTTTTATGTCAGGATCGCACAATATGCGAAATCATGCTGTACGAGCGATAAAACAACTTGGATATTAATCGCTGATGCGATTCAATAATGACTTTCTGGATTGTAAACAAACCAAATCGTGGAAGACGATAATCGAATGGCAATTAAATTTGACACTCATAAAATCAGGGGGAACATTATTTTTCATGTTCAGATGATAAAAACACAATAAAAACTTACATCCACAGCACGCATTCGAAGCCGCCTGACTCTGATCGATTTCCATTTTCCGAAAAACCAGTGTTGCTGCTGCAAAGACACCTTTCGTATTCGTATCCTTTCCGTCCGGAAACGATTTCAGGTGTTCTCACCGAATCAAATTCCTTCTCACCACAATGCGGTTCAATTAAACTGTTGTGGATTCCGGTAGCCAAGTTTCTGAACCGGCTGGGGTAATTCCAAAACTGCTTCGAACTCAAAATATTCCCACCACACATAATCACTGGGCATCACAAGAAATCTCACTGTAAACCTTAAAAATGCAAGTGTTTCTTCGGCAACGGCCTCCGACGAATCCACCCGGTGGGATCGCTCTTGATGTGATCTAGGTGCGATGGCCTTGGTCGGAATCCAATGATGGATGCGCGTGAGTCAATTTTACGGATAAAATACTGTGCAATCGGAACTATTTCGCGACGCGACGTGAATTTCGCACCGAACGCGTTTGCTAGCGTGTTTGTTTATTGTAAAAGCGAGAACGACGGCCAAGAGGAATTCTCATCAACTGACAGATCACATATCGTGTTGAATAAGGTTCGAAAATGATCGCAAATACTTGTAAAATTTGGTACTCCAATTTTGTTTGGGTCATAAACATATTTTGGAATAACATTGGCAAAAATTCGAATCATTTCCAAGAGTGAGTGGTTGGCACAGTGGTATAGTGTCGGAATATGGATCTCGAGGTCTCGTGTTCGAGACTTGGTTGAAACTTTTTTTTTCTTTTCGTAAATATTTTTGGACATCGTTATACCGGTCATCAAAAGTCGAAAATAGTCGTCAGGAGTGTCTATATGGCCTCCACTTTGGTACGTATATAGCAGTTTCATGCATCTTATACGAGCAAATTGGTTCTCATATGGTGATGTAAAACGCAATTTATGTAGACCAAAATGTTAACTGGGGTCTACTCACTACCAACATCACCCAAGTAACAAAATTAATTTTATAATGCTTTTGAAGTATTCTTCAACACCTATTATTTAAAACCATGCATAAACCAAATTGCTCTGCAACACGACATCAACTCAACCATAAACCCGCCATAAGACCAAAGAGGCCCATCCTAAGATGCTCTTGGAGAGTTGTTTTTAAATTTCTCTTAAAACTTGTTGTACTTCCCAAGTTGTCCTCAAGGCGAATTGCTCTCTCCTTGTAGAATTCTTCAAGTGCACTATAAAACGATAATAAATTTGTCAGTGATGTTTCCGATGCAGCTTTTATGTCGACAGAAAAGTTTGGTGAATTAAATTGAAATTAAAAACACAATGAAAATGACACATTATTGTAATCGGGATTAATTTATTACACAAATTGGAAATATTTCCGTGGTGTAACAAGGATGCCAAATGCCAAGCGAAATTCATCGTATATATGTTGCAAGATACTTCCAAAAATTGCAACGCGCTTCCATTATAACGCACTAATAAAATATTTAAAAATATTATTCCTGGTCATGCGAACATTGCTCATGAGTTTTTTCAACATGGCTTCCATTGAAATCTAGGCCGGTGGTCGGTCCATCATCGATGGTTTTAATCAAGACCACCATAAGATCGTCTTAAATTTCTTTCAACTCATGCCAGAGCTAAAAGCATAACTCAAGAATACTAGGATTTATAACGTTCTCCATGCAGCCTGGTTGGCCTCCATCCAGAACGCCTTAAATTTATTTCATCTTATGCAAGGGTAAGAAGTATTACTCAAGAGTACTCAGGTTTATAACGTTCTTGATATAGGTTTATCCAAACTCCGCCAAGAACGTCATAAAACATGTACGCCAAATTGTAAACAAACAATAAATTATCGCACCGCGGTGGATTTTGTGAATCTCGTCCGATGATTTTATTTATCAGCCCGGTACCGTTGCCAACCATGCAGACCTTTTTCGATAACCGGCCTTGATGCGGTGCAGTGCTTCATTCCTCCGGTCAGCACTTCCAACAGGTAAGTAATTGTTGATTCTGAAGATCGATGATTGGAACCCCGATTGCACGGGAAACGACGTCCTAGATGATCATACCCACCTCATTTCGAATGCTGCAACCGGAGGAACTTGGCACTGCACCGCGTTGCGGTTGGGTTTCCGGGTAGGTGTTCTTGATTGGCAGCAATAATGGAACGATGAGAATCAAAATCTGATGCTTGAGTTTTTTCTTGTATTTTTCATGTACCAAACTGTTCTTATGCGAGAACAGTTACTCTTGATCCAGAACGGATGATTGAAGATAACTACAAGAACCTTATAAAACTGAAAATAAGTTCAACAGTTCTTGTTGTGTTTATGGTTTTATGAACTGAACCTCAAGTATTCTTGGAGGTGTTTTTAAAACCACATATTGACGAAGAATAGTTGTGCTCAGCTGAGACTCCGATAAGATCAACTAGAATATGCAATGTTCCGATAAAACTATCATAAAAACAAATAAAACCAAATAGAATTAAGATTGTTACTTGGGCAAGCCAGCAGCGGCTTGTGAAACGCAACCTGATTAGCATTTGGCGATTATTTTTTTTGTAACGATGAATATAATAGCAATATGTTACAAATGATATGTCTTTTTTTCTGTACCAAAGGGATCTCATCAAATCACTGAGGTGTAAAAATATAGAGTAGGATAGGTCAACGTTATATGAGAAAATGAAAATTATCGCATCAAAGCTTTTTCAATCCTCTTTTGCGTCTAAAACTACTGGGATTTTTTTATGGGATTTAGATGGGCAATTTCACTTGCTTGCATTTTTTGTCAAATTTTACATGAATTTTGAAACCTATGATAATAAAATATAGCCTAAAGTGTGAAGAAAAAACTATGTCGAAGACCGTAAAGTCATCTGTGATTGTAAAAGACGTTATATCCGAGCTTGTAATAATCGTCTTGATGTTGATCGGTCTTCTGTGATAGTGAAGGTGCTCAAGCAGTCAACTGAAAACTCTGATATTTTTCAGCTCTGTCTTACGTTTAACGTTACGTCGGAATATGTTCAATTATTAAGTTTCCCAATTTTATTAAAATTATTGCTTTTCTAAATAAGGTATTCTCAGGATTCAGGAACAGTTCGCATTACGTCGACGGAAATAGCATGCTTCGGAATGATGGCCCATGCACAGAAACTAGCTAAACAAAGCAATATTCGAAGATTCCAAAAACAGGGACCGAATTCTAGACCGCCCGATAGGTAGGAGATTGTCCGCATCACGACGGTTTCAAACCGAACGGACTCAATAAATACTAAAACTTCCGTGTGACATTTTAAAGTTAATCAAGGCCATCTTGACTAGGAAACCTTGACCGATTGAACCCTTGAAAAGTCCCCATACGGACTGAAACGTCGGAAAAAATCATAAACTAGTGTTTCCGATTCCCCCAAAAGGCTGAAGCCAACATTGTGAAGCAAAATTATCCCAGTCGTACACACCAAACGCTTTCAGCAATATTTTGCTGAATTTTGCCGAGCTGAAGGGTCCAGCAAAATTTTTTGCTGAACTTTCAGCAAAGTTTGCTGAATTTCAGCAAAACGTTACTGATGATCAGCAGAGTTTACTGAACAAATCAGCAAATTTTACTGAATTTCAGCAAAATTTTTGCTGAAACCTTCAGCTCGGCAAAATTCAGCAAAATTTTGCTGAAACCCTCAATCGATTTTTTGGTGTGTATCCCAACCAAGGAAAGATCATGAGTACATGTTCGACGAGAAAGGCACTATCACCACTAGGTGGATTAATCTGGGTTTTTTAACTTAAAAATCACCAAAATTCCTAAGGTACAAAATATGAAAATTTGAAAAGTTCTGTGACATATTAATTTAGCACCATGCGTGCATTCAAACAGTCCAACAACAAGCTTTCATATGCTGGATAACATAAAACATATATTCCATTCTCAAAATAATAAAATTTAACTTTTTTCGAATGGTCAATTTTTCATTTTTATGACTTAGGCCACTGCCACTGCCAAAGCAGTGAAAATGTCATTGAAATACAAATGTGCTATGCTTTTAGTTAAGAATCATGCAACTACAATACATTAACTTTTATATAAGGTGAAATAAAGTTTAAAAATATTAAATTCGTTTTTTGGGAGTTTTGGCCGCCCCTTTGTATGGAGCACAACCAATGTGCATTTGCCGGATTATCGGATTATGGCTCTAATCGAACCGGAATTTTAGCGCATTGTTTGCTATTAAAATGGTCCGGATCGGTGAAGGCGTTCCGGATTTATGGCCATTTGAGTGGCGTGACATATCAAACTGCGGCGATTTTTTGCCTTTCTCGTACACCAAGGTGTACCGAAAGGCTATATGTTCACTCCAAA